>NW_027010261.1:2500-33865 GCF_036934945.1 Oncorhynchus masou masou
TAGCATCAGGGGAAGATGGACCGGGACTCTACTGTCCTAGCATCAGGGGTAGATGGACCGGGACTCTACTGTCTAGCATCAGGGGAAGATGGACAGGGACTCTACTGTCCTAGCATCAGGGGGTAGATGGACAGGGACTCTGCTGTCCTAGCATCAGGGGGAGATGGAAGGGACTCTACTGTCCTAGCACCCGGGACTCTACTGTCCTAGCATCAGGGGAAGATGGACCAGGACTCTACTGTCCTAGCATCAGGGTAGATGGACAGGGACTCTACTGTCCTAGCATCAGGTAGATGGACCGGGACTCTACTGTCCTAGTATCAGGGGGAGATGGACAGGGACTCTGCTGTCCTAGTATCAGGGGGAGATGGACAGGGACTCTGCTGTCCCTAGTATCAGGGGGAGATGGACAGGGACTCTACTGTCCTAGTATCAGGGGAAGATGGACCGTGGACTCTGCTGTCCTAGCTTCAGGGGGGAAGATGGACCGGGACTCTACTGTCCTAGTATCAGGGGAGATGGACCGGGACTCTACTGTCCTAGTATCAGGGGGAAGATGGACCGGGACTCTACTGTCCTAGCATCAGGGGGAAGATGGACCGGGACTCTACTGTCCTAGCATCAGGGGGAAGATGGACCGGGACTCTACTGTCCTAGCATCAGGGGAAGATGGACAGGGACTCTACTGTCCTAGCATCAGGGGAAGATGGACCGGGACTCTACTGTCCTAGCATCAGGGGAGATGGACAGGGACTCTGCTGTCCTAGCTTCAGGGGGAAGATGGACCGGGACTCTACTGTCCTAGCATCAGGGGGAAGATGGACCGGGACTCTGCTGTCCTAGCATCAGGGGGAAGATGGACCGGGACTCTGCTGTCCTAGCATCAGGGGGAAGATGGACCGGGACTCTGCTGTCTTAGCATCAGGGGGAAAGATGGACCGGGACTCTACTGTCCTAGCATCAGGGGGAAGATGGACCGGGACTCTACTGTCCTAGCATCAGGGGGTAGATGGACCGGGACTCTACTGTCCTAGCATCAGGGGAAGATGGACCGGGACTCTGCTGTCCTAGCATCAGGGGGAAGATGGACCGGGACTCTGCTGTCCTAGCATCAGGGGAAGATGGACAGGGACTCTACTGTCCTAGCATCAGGGGGAAGATGGACCGGGACTCTGCTGTCCTAGCATCAGGGGAAGATGGACAGGGACTCTACTGTCCTAGTGTCAGGGGGAAGATGGACGGGACTCTGCTGTCCTTGCATCAGGGGGAAGATGGACAGGGACTCTACTGTCCTAGCATCAGGGGAAGATGGACAGGGACTCTGCTGTCCTAGTGTCAGGGGGAAGATGGACAGGGACTCTACTGTCCTAGCATCAGGGGGAAGATGGACAGGGACTCTACTGTCCCTAGTGTCAGGGGAAGATGGACCAGGGACTCTGATGTCCTAGCATCAGGGGAAGATGGACAGGGACTCTGCTGTCCTAGACAGTGGGAAGATGGACAGGGACTCTGCTGTCCTAGTGTCAGGGGGAAGATGGGCAGGGACTCTGCTGTCCTAGACAGTGGGAAGATGGACAGGGACTCTGCTGTCCTAGCATCAGGGGAAGATGGACAGGGACTCTGCTGTCCTAGACAGGGGGAAGATGGACAGGGACTCTGCTGTCCTAGCTTCAGTGGGGAAGATGGACAGGGACTCTGCTGTCCTAGCATCAAGGGGAAGATGGACAGGGACTCTGCTGTCCTAGACAGGGGGAAGATGGACAGGGACTCTGCTGCTGAGCCATTACGGGAGTTGTTGCGATGAAACAAGATAGTAAGCTACTACAACAATTGGGACACCACGAAATTGGGGAGAAAAGGAGGGTAAAACAATCAAAACAAAAACAATGTTAAGCTCAGTGGACAAGCGACAGTGACAGCATGGAATTGAAATGAGCAGATGGACAGGTGAGAGGGGGAGAAAATAGAACATCTCCAGTTAGATGTGCAAGGCGTGCTTGACATGATAATATGATTAACGTTTGCAATTTTGTCGACGACCAAGATGCTCTTGGACTATGAGAGAAAACTTAGTCAGATGACGAGAGAGCAGCTGGAGTAGTGTTCTCTGGGGTGATCCATGTCAAGGCCAAAAATTAAGGAATGAAGGGCAGCATAAGATTGAAATGAACTCCGTGTTCTTGACTGAAGATCAGCAGTTCCACACGCTACCCAGAATCACTTGGTTTGTTCATGCAGGAAACACTAAATTGTGACACACCGTCTCTTTTCAGTCTTATGTTCCAAAATTTGAAATGTTGTTGTCCAGGGTCACGCCAGCTCTGTCTTGTCAAAGGTTGAGCTTGAGGTGAGGTAGGCCGGCATCCAAGTGGAGATATCTGCCAGGCACGCAGAGATGCGTGTCACCACCTGGGTGTCAGAGAGGGGATGGAAGGAGAAAAGTAATTAGTGTTATCCACGCATAGCAATGATAGGAGAGACCATGTGAAGATATGATGGAGCCGAGTGACTTGGTGTATAGAGAGAAGAGGAGAGGGCCTAGAACCAAGCCCTGGGGGACATCAGTAGCTTGAGCATGTGGTGCAGACATCATTGCCTTCAATTGTCTCTCTGTCTGCCTCTCTCTCTCTCGTTGTCTCTCTCTTTGTATCTCTCTTTGTCTCTCTCTTTGTCTCTTTCTCTCTTTGTCTCTCTCTTTCTCTCTCTGTCTCTCTCTTTGTCTCTCTGTCTCTCTCTCTTTGTCTCTCTCTCTTTGTCTCTCTATTTGTCTCTCTCTCTTTGTCTCTCTCGCTGTCTCTCTCTCTTTCTCTCTTTGTCTCTCTCTTTGTCTCTCTCTCTCTGTCTCTCTCTCTTTCTCTCTTTGTCTCTCTCTTTGTCTCTCAATTCAATTTCAATTCAAGAGGTTTTGTTGGCATGGGAAACATGTGTTAACATTGCCAAAGCAAGTGAGGTAGATAATATACAAAAGTGAAATAAACAATAAAAATTAACAGTAAACATTACACATACAGAAGTTTCAAAACAATAAAGACATTACAAATGTCATATTATATATATACAGTGTTTTAAAATGTACAAATGGTTAAAGGACACAAGATTAAAAAAATAGGCATAAATATGGGTTGTATTTACAATGGTGTTTGTTCTTCACTGGTTGCCCTTTTCTCGTGGCAACAGGTCACAAATCTTGCTGCTGTGATGACACACTGTGGAATTTCTCTCTCTCTCTTTGTCTCTATCTTTGTCTCTCTTTCTCTTTGTCTCTCTCTCTTTCTCTTTGTCTCTCTCTCTCTCTCTCTCTCTGTCTCTCTCTGTCTCTCTCTTTGTCTCTCTCTTTGTCTCTCTGATGCATTGGGGTCGTGTTAGCAGCAGCTGTCATGGTTTCCCAAAACCCAAGGGTCAAAGGTCATCTCTCCTATTCCCGTTGGTCGGTGTGGTTCATGAGATGCCTAGACTAGGGATGACATAAAAATGTGTCCCAAATGACAGGCTTTTCCCTACATAGTGCGATGTAGTTTATGAAAGTGCAATCGGAAGGCTTGTCTGAATGCTCATTTAACCCTCATCAGGTAAGCGTGACATAATTAACTTTGGAATGTCATTAGAGCCTGTACGAACGGCAGCAGGGAGCCTATTGGTTAGAGCGTTGAGACAGTAACCATTCTCCTCTTTCCTGTTTTAGCCATGCGTGGAATGTCATTAGAGCCTGTACGAACGGCAGCAGGGAGGCTATTGGTTAGGCGTTGAGACAGTAACCATTCTCCTCTTTCCTGTTTAGCCATGCGTGGAATGTCATTAGAGCCTGTACGAACGGCAGCAGGGGAGCCTATTGGTTAGAGCGTTGAGACAGTAAACATTCTCCTCTTTCCTGTTTAGCCATGCGTGGAATGTCATTAGAGCCTGTACGAACGGCAACAGGAGCCTATTGGTTAGAGCGTTGAGACAGTAACCATTCTCCTCTTTCCTGTTTAGCCATGCGTGGAATGTCAGCCTGTAGAGCAGGGAGGCTATTGGTTAGAGCGTTGAACGATCCTCTTTCCTGTTTAGCCAGGGATGTCATTAGAGCCTGTGCGAACGGCAGCAGGAGGCTATTGGTTAGAGCGTTGAGACAGTAAACATTCTCCTCTTTCCTGTTTAGCCCGTGAGATGTCATTAGACTGCGAACGGCAGCAGGGAGCCTATTGGTTAGAGGGCGTTGAGACAGTAACCATTCTCCTCTTTCCTGTTTAGCCATGCCTGCCACGAACGGCAGCTAGGGAGCCAGTAACCATTGTTTAGCCATGCGTGGAATGTCATTAAGAGCAATACCCGAACGGCAGCAGGGAGCCTATTGGATTAGGCGTTAGTAACCATTCTCCCTTTCCTGTTTCCGTGGAATGTCATTAGAGCCTGCAGTGCAGCAGGAGCCTATTGGTTAGGCGTTGAGACAGTAACCATTCTCCTCTTTCCTGTTTAGCCATGGGAATGTCATTAGAGCCTATTGGTTGACGTTGAGACAGTAACCACATAGAAGTGGAATGTCATTAGAGCCTGTACGGGCAACAGGGAGCCTATTGGTTAGAGGCGTTGAGACAGTAACCATTATCCTCTTTCCTGTTTAGCCATGCGTGGAATGTCATTAGAGCCTCACCAACGGCAGCAGGGAGCCTATTGGTTAGAGCGTTGAGACAGTAACCATTCTCTCTTTCCTGTTTAGCCATGCGTGGAATGTCGTAGAGCCTGTACGAACGGCAGCAGGGAGCCTATTGGTTAGGCGTTGAGACAGTAACCATTCTCCTCTTTCCTGTTTAGCCATGCGTGGAATGTCATTAGAGCCTGTACGAACGGCAGCAGGGGAGGCTATTGGTTAGATTGAGACAGTAACCATTCTCCTCTTTCCTGTTTAGCCATGCGTGGAATGTCATTAGAGCCTGTATGAACAGCAGGGGCCTATTGGTTAGCAGGTAACCATTCTCCTCTTTCCTGAGGCTATTGAGCCTACGAACTGCAGCAGGGAGCCTATTGGTTAGGGCGTTGAGACAGTAACCAAATAGCCGTTAGATCCCTTGAGCAAGGCAGTTAACTCCCACAACAACTGCTCCCTGATGATCGCTGACGATGTTGATGAAGGTCCCACTCTTGCACCTCTCTGATTCGATTGGGTTGTGCAAACTGACTAGGTGTCTCCCCCTTTCCCAATAATGCACGTTCCTCACGCTGTTTTAACCTATGGGATCTATGAGGTTTCTATGAGGTTTCTATGCCAGCAGCCCCCGCAGCCCTGGTCTCATAGCCTGGTCTCATAGACTACATGTAACATGCTGTAGTAAACGTAGATCAGCTTCCTCTCTCCCAACCAATAGGCGTAAAACTTGGTATGTGTTTATATGTCAACTTATCCATGTTCTCTCACGACAACCATCCCCCCCCCAGCTTTAATAACCTTAAAGCCCATCATCAGAACTTCTCCAGGGGAGTTTTCTATGCCAGCAGCCCCCGCATGGCAGCCTGGTCTCATAGACTACACGTAACATGCTGTAGTAAACGTAAATCCGGGTCACTCAAATTAGTATTATATGTTACGCTTGGTGTGGTCACATAAGACAGAAGGTTACTTCACAGTAAGATTGCAGAATTATGCTGTTAAAACATTCAGATTGGTTTTCATCTTTCCATCGAACAGTCCCCAATATGGCATATCACTTTACATTTGTATTTTGGGAGAAATGTCCAGTCAAAAGTTAAGACATACCTACTCTGCAGGGTAGCCTAGTGGTTAGAGCGTTGGACTAGTAACCGGAAGGTTGCAAGTTCAAATCCACCGAGCTGACAAGGTACAAATCTGGCAGATTAACCCTCTGTTCCTAGGCCATCATTGAACATAAGAATTTGTTCTAAACTGACTTGCCTAGTTAAATACAATTCAAGGGATTTTCTTTATTTTTACTATTTTCTACATTGTAGAATAATAGTTAAGACATCAAAACTATGAAATAACACATGGAATCATGTAGTAACCAAAAAAGTGTTAAACAAATCAAAATATATGTTATGTTTTAGATTATTCAAAGTAGCCACCCTTTGCCTTGATGACAGCTTTGCACATTCTTGGCATTACCCTCTCTATTCCACATCAGTCCTCCTGAAAGATAACAAGTCTGCACTTGGCTGATCTCCAGTCAGTTCACTCAACCGCAAAACTTTCCCAGGGTTGGTGTTCGGAGGTGTGTGTGTGTGTGTGTGTGTGTGTACAGGCTGCTACCCCTCACTCCATAAACCCCTCTGTTCACACAGCTCCAATTTTATGGACTCGACCCCCCCCAACACCCCCACCCCCACCCCACCCCGACCCCCGTTATCCAAACAAGGAGGTCTGTGTGTCAGCTAAAGCAGAGGCATTTCCTGTTATGTCAGGATATGGGACACATCAGAAAGAGTGTAGAGGGCACCAAGCTCAGCCCTCTCTGTCCCCAGGGTGGTAAAGAGGCAGAAACAACAATCATTCAACTCCTCTATGGAGGGTAGACACAGACTCCATGTGTCTAATCTTACTGATGTTCTTTTGATAGATATATAGCTAGTTAGATAGATAGATAGCTAGTTAGTTAGTTAGTTAGTTAGTTAGTTAGTTAGTTAGTTAGTTAGATAGTTAGATAGACAGATCGAGATACACGCTAAATTATCAAAATCCAGAAAACAAACATCTAAAAGGGAGTGATTCCCAAATCTTCCATAACAAAGCCATCACCCACAGAGAAGAAACTGCGGAAGAGCAAGCTGGTCCTGGGGCTTAATTCACAAACACAAACAGACCCCACAGAGACCCAGGACAGCAACACAATTCGACCCAACCAATTCATGAGAAAACAAAAAGATCATTACTTGACACATTGGAAAGAATTAACAAAACAACTGAGCAAACTAGAATGCTATTTGGCCCTAAACAGGGAGTACACAGTGGCAGAATACCTGACCACTGTGACTGACCCAAACTTAAGGAAAGCTTTGACTATGTACAGACTCAGTGAGCATAACCTTGCTATTGAGAAATGCCGCTGTAGGCAGACATGGTTCTCAAGAGAAGACAGGCTACGTGCTCACTGCCCACAAAATGAGGTGGAAACTGAGCTACACTTCCTAACCTCCTGCCAAATGTATGACCATATTAGAGAGACATATTTCCCTCAGATTACACAGATCCACAAATAATTCGAACCCAACAAACCCAATTTTGATAAACTCCCATATCTACTGGGTGAAATACCACCGTTTGCCATCACAGCAGCAATATCTTTGGACCTGTTGCCACAAGAAAACTGCAACCATTGAAGAAAAAACACCATTGTAAATACAACCCATATTTATGCTAATTTATTTTCCCTTTAGTACTTTAACTATTTGCACATAATACATTTGAAATGTCTTTTATTCTTTTGGAAGTGTAATGTTTACTGTTACTTTATATATATACAGTGCCTTGCGAAAGTATTAGGCCCCTTGAACCTTGCGACCTTTTGCCACATTTCAGGCTTCAAACATAAAGATATAAAACTGTATAAGAATCAACAACAAGTGGGACACAATCATGAAGTGGAACGACATTTATTGGATATTTCAAACTTTTTTAACAAATAAAAAACTGAAAAATTGGGCGTGCAAAATTATTCAGCCCCCTTAAGTTAATACTTTGTAGCGCCACCTTTTGCTGCGATTACAGCTGCATAGGAAACTATGCAGTTTTTTGTTTTTTTACGTGTTATTTCTTACATTAGTACCCCAAGTCATCTTAGGTTTCATTACATACAGTCGAGAAGAACTACTGTATATAAGATCAGCGTCAACTCACCATCAGTACGACCAAGAATATGTTTTTCGCGACGCGGATCCTGTGTTCTGCCTTACAAACAGGACAACGGAATGGATCGCATGCAGCGAGACTCCCTAAATTTTATCAGCATATCGATTGCGCAACCAGGGGTGGAAAAACCTTGGATCACTGTTACTCTAACTTCCGCGACTCATATAAGGCCCTGCCCCGCCCCCTTTCGGAAAAGCTGACCACGACTCCATTTTGATGATACCTGCCAACAGACAAAAACTAAAAAAGAAGCTCCCACGCTGAGGTCTGTCCAACGCTGGTCCGACCAAGCTGACTCCACACTCCAAGACTGCTTCCATCACGTGGACTGGGACATGTTTCGTATTGCGTCAGATAACAACATTGGCGAATACGCTGATTCGGTGTGCGAGTTCATTAGAACGTGCGTTGAAGATGTCGTTCCCATAGCAACGATTAAAACATTCCCTAACCAGAAACCGTGGATTGATGGCAGCATTCGCGTGAAACTGAAAGCGCGAACCACTGCTTTCAATCAGGGCAAGGTGTCTGGTAATATGACTGAATACAAACAGTGCAGCTATTCCCTCCGTAAGGCTATCAAACAAGCTAAGCGTCAGTACAGAGACAAAGAAGAATCTCAATTCAACGGCTCAGACACAAGAGGCATGTGGCAGGGTCTACAGCACATATGTCAGAGTCAAGGCCCGCGGGCCACATCCGACCCGCGAGAAGGTTTTTACGGCCCCTGGGATGATCTTGATTTATTATTAGAACCGGCCCGCAGACCGCAGCAAGCCGGCAGCCCGCAGATCTTTTACACGCACCAATACTACATTTCCCACAATGCAACGGTGACGCACCGAGCAGTAGGCTGCTTCATTTCAATATTTATTGGCACAGCAGTCGTCAGCATCACAGTAAAATTAACTTTCAGATACCCATCAAAAATGGCAAAACGGAAGGTGGACACTGAGAACCGGGGTTTCAAACAAGGTGGGAGTCGGAGTATAGTGTTCACGGAGGTAGCTGGAAAACCTGTGTGTCTTCTGTGTGGAGAAAGTGTGCGGTACTGAAGAGTATAATCTGGGAGCGACATTATGAAACGAAACACGCGGACAAAAACAAGAATATGGACATGGAACAAAGGCTACAAAAGGCAGAGGAATTAAACGAGGCCTCAAATCTCGACAGAGCTCTGTTCAAAAAAGCCAAATCACAAGGCCAGGCTGCTGTCAAGGCCAGTTTTTATTTTGGCAGAAGAGATGCTAAATCAGCCGGCCATTTACGGAGGGGATTTCATCAAAAACTGCATGATTAAGTTTGTGACGAAGTTTGCCCAGAAAAAAGGCAACTCTTTTTAAATGTGTAGTCTGAGCAGAAACACCATTGCCGAGAGAGTAGACCAGTTGTCCATCAATCTAAAAGAGCAGCTTGTGAAAAAGGAAAAGATTTCATTGCATATTCCTTGGCTGTGGATGAGAGCACCGACATTTCTGACATTGCCCAGTTGTCAATTTTTCATCCGCGGAGTGGACTCCAGCCTAAGCGTGACAGAGGAGTTTTTGGCTTTACGTCCTATGCATGGCACAACTTCGGGCATGATTTGTATGAAGGGTGTCAAGATGTGTAAATGAGATGGAGCTGCCTTGGGAAAAACTCGTGGGTTTGACCGACGGAGCACCTGCGATGTGTGGACACAGGAGCGGACTGGTGGCGAAGATACGGAAAAGATGCAAGAGGAAACGCGACAGGTGAGCTGACAGCTTATCATTGTATCATACACCAGGAGCGTTGTGCGGTAAAGCCTTGAAAATGGAGCATGTAATGAGCATCATCACGCGCACAGTTAACTTTATCAGAGCCAAAGGTTTGAATCACCGCCAGTTCAAGGCATTTCTGACGGAGTTAGAAACGGAGCATGGTGATTTGCCTTATCACACAGAGGTGCGATGGCTAAGCCAGGGAAAGGTGCTTCAAAGATGTTTCGAGCTTCGTGAGGAGATTTGTCTGTTCTTGGACAGCAAAGGGAAAGACACAACACAACTCCGAGATGAAATGTTTCTGTGTGAAATGGCTTTCTGTGTGACATTACGAGTCATCTGAATGCAATGAACTTGCAGCTGCAGGGTCGGGATCATGTCATCTCTGATATGTACAGTACAGTGAAGGCATTTAAAACCAAACTGACTCTGTGGGAGACGCCCAGATGCGGAAAGAAAATTTGAGCCACTTTCCCAGCTGCCAGACCATGAAAGAGAAGCTCTCTACCAGTGCGTTCCCGAGCGCACAGTTGGCTGATAAAATAGGTATGCTTGCCGCTGACTTTCGACGCCGATTTGCTGACTTTGAAGCACAAAAAGCAGGTTGGAACTGCTTTCGGTAACCCATTTGCTGTTGACGTGGAAAGCTCACCACCAAACCTCCAAATGGAGTTGATTGACCTCAATGCAATGATGCACTGAGGGCAAAATATGCGGCAGTGGGTGCTGCGGAGTTCGCCCGTTTCCTCCCCGACACAATGCCCCAGCTGCGCATCCAGGCTGCTCAAACGTTGTCTATGTTTGGCAGCACATACCTGTGAACAACTTTTTCTTTGATGAACCTGAACAAAACATCACACAGAAGTCGACTTACTGCTGAACACCTCCACTCAATTCTGAGGATTTCCTCAGCTCAGAGCCCTTACCCAACATTGATGAACTTGTGGAAAAGATGGACACCAAGTATCACCCTCAACTCAAACAAGTGAACATTACTGTGCAATCACATATTTAGAGTTTTTACTCAGTTCAAGTTTAAAAGTTAAAGTTTAATATTTGTTTTCACTGCATGTTACTTCTCCTTAAACAAAGTGTTGTTTTTGATTAATAGATTTTTGCACTTTATTTTATTGTATTTAATCCAATTATATTTTAAAAATATTTCAGTTGAGTGGATGATAGAAAATTGCTATTATTGTTTTTTTCTTTGAAGTAAATTTAGCCCACTTTTTGCTAAAATAGAAAATATAGGCTACTGATGGTGCCTTGAATACCGGTTTCTTCATTTCTTAATGTTCATGTTATGGGGATTTTTATATAAAGGAAATTTGTCTTGTGTCTGTTGAAAATTAAAGATTACTGATGTCATATGAAAATATTGCTTTATTTATCTGATCATATTGGAATATATTTGTTAGGTTTTCTGCAGGTTCAACTAGGCTCACTAGACTATATGCGCTATTTAAAAATTTTTCAATGAACATTCAACAGTCCGGCTCCTCGGCTTGTAGCTAAATTTTTTATTTGGCCCTCCGTCCATTTGACTTTGACACCCCTGGTCTACAGTCAATCACGGACTACAGGAAGAAATCCAGCCCAGTCACGGACCAGGATGTCTTGCTCCCAGGCAGACTAAATAACTTTTTTGCCCGCTTTGAGGACAATACAGTGCCACTGACACGGCCTGCAACGGAAACATGCGGTCTCTCTTTCACTGCAGCCGAGGTGAGTAAAACATTTAAACGTGTTAACCCTCGCAAGGCTGCAGGCCCAGACGGCATCCCCAGTCGCGCCCTCAGAGCATGCGCAGACCAGCTGGCTGGTGTGTTTACGGACATATTCAATCAATCCCTATACCAGTCTGCTGTTCCCACATGCTTCAAGAGGGCCACCATTGTTCCTGTTCCCAAGAAAGCTAAGGTAACTGAGCTAAACGACTACCGCCCCGTAGCACTCACTTCCGTCATCATGAAGTGCTTTGAGAGACTAGTCAAGGACCATATCACCTCCACCCTACCTGACACCCTAGACCCACTCCAATTTGCTTACCGCCCAAATAGGTCCACAGGCGATGCAATCTCAACCACACTGCACACTGCCCTAACCCATCTGGACAAGAGGAATACCTATGTGAGAATGCTGTTCATCGACTACAGCTCGGCATTCAACACCATAGTACCCTCCAAGCTCGTCATCAAGCTCGAGACCCTGGGTCTCGACCCTGCCCTGTGCAACTGGGTACTGGACTTCCTGACGGGCCGCCCCCAGGTAGTGAGGGTAGGTAACAACATCTCCTCCCCGCTGATCCTCAACACTGGGGCCCCACAAGGGTGCGTCCTAGCCCTCTCCTGTACTCCCTGTTCACCCATGACTGCGTGGCCACGCACGCCTCCAACTCAATCATCAAGTTTGCGGAAGACACAACAGTGGTAGGCTTGATTACCAACAACGACGAGACGGCCTACAGGGAGGAGGTGAGGGCCCTCGGAGTGTGGTGTCAGGAAAATAACCTCACACTCAACGTCAACAAAACTAAGGAGATGATTGTGGACTTCAGGAAACAGCAGAGGGAACACCCCCTATCCACATCGATGGAACAGTAGTGGAGAGAGTAGCAAGTTTTAAGTTCCTCGGCATACACATCACAGACAAACTGAATTGGTCCACTCACACAGACAGCATCGTGAAGAAGGCGCAGCAGCGCCTCTTCAACCTCAAGAGCCTGAAGAAATTTGGCTTGTCACCAAAAGCACTCACAAACTTCTACAGATGCACAATCGAGAGCATCCTGGCGGGCTGTATCACCGCCTGGGTACGGCAACTGCTCCGCCCTCAACCGTAAGGCTCTCCAGAGGGTAGTGAGGTCTGCACAACGCATCACCGGGGGCAAACTACCTGCCCTCCAGGACACCTACACCACCCGATGTTACAGGAAGGCCATAAAGATCATCAAGGACAACACCCACCCGAGCCACTGCCTGTTCACCCCGCTATCATCCAGAAGGCGAGATCAGTACAGGTGCATCAAAGCTGGGACCGAGAGACTGAAAAACAGCTTCTATCTCAAGGCCATCAGACTGTTAAACAGCCACCACTAACATTGAGTGGCTGCTGCCAACACACTGACACTGACTCAACTCCAGCCACTTTAATAATGGGAATTGATGGGAAATGATGTAAATATATCACTAGCCACTTTAAACAATGCTACCTTATATAATGTTACCCTACATTATTCTTCTCATATGCATACGTATATACTGTACTCTATATCATCGACTGCATCCTTATGTAATACATGTATCACTAGCCACTTTAACTATGCCACTTTGTTTACATACTCATCTCATATGTATATACTGTACTTGATACCATCTACTGTATCTTGCCTATGCTGCTCTGTACCATCACTCATTCATATATCCTTATGTACATATTCTTTATCCCCTTACACTGTGTATAAGACAGTAGTTTAGGAATTGTTAGATTACTTGTTGGTTATTACTGCATTGTCGGAACTAGAAGCACAAGCATTTCGCTACACTCGCATTAACATCTGCTAACCATGTGTATGTGACAAATAAAATTTGATTTGATTTGATTTTATCAGTTTTGCAAATCGAGATACTGAAATTTTTTCTTAAGTAATACTTAAGTAGTTTTTTGGGGGATATCTGTACTTTACTATATATATTTTTGACAACTTTTACTTTGACTTCACTTCCTTCGGTAGCCTGGCAGGTAGGAGCGTGGGTCAGTAACCCAAAAGGTTGCAGGGTCAAATCCCCCAAAGCTGACTAGGTAAAAATCTGATGTTCTGCCCCTGAGCAAGGCAGTTAACCCACTGTTCCCCTGAGCAAGGCAGTTAACCCACTGTTCCTCTGAGCAAGGCAGTTAACCCACTGTTCCTCTGAGCAAGGCAGTTAACCCACTGTTCCTCTGAGCAAGGCAGTTAACCCACTGTTCCCCTGAACAAGGCAGTCAACCCACTGTTCCTCTGAACAAGGCAGTTTAACCCACTGTTCCCCTGAACAAGGCAGTTAACCCACTGTTCCTCTGAACAAGGCAGTTTAACCCACTGTTCCTCTGAGCAAGGCAGTTAACCCACTGTTCCCCTGAACAAGGCAGTCAACCCACTGTTCCTCTGAACAAGGCAGTTTAACCCACTGTTCCCCTGAACAAGGCAGTTAACCCACTGTTCCTCTGAACAAGGCAGTTTAACCCACTGTTCCTCTGAGCAAGGCAGTTAACCCACTGTTTCCCTGAACAAGGCAGTTAACCCACTGTTCCCCTGAGCAAGACAGTTAACCCACTGTTCCTCTGAACAAGGCAGTTTAACCCACTGTTCCCCTGAACAAGGCAGTTAACCCACTGTTCCTCTGAACAAGGCAGTTTAACCCACTGTTCCCCTGAACAAGGCAGTTAACCCACTGTTCCCCTGAGCAAGGCAGTTAACCCACTGTTCCCCTGAGCAAGGCAGTTAACCCACTGTTCCTCTGAGCAAGGCAGTTAACCCACTGTTCCCCTGAACAAGGCAGTTAACCCACTGTTCCCCTGAGCAAGGCAGTTAACCCACTGTTCCCCTGAACAAGGCAGTTAACCCACTGTTCCCCTGAGCAAGGCAGTTAACCCACTGTTCCCCTGAACAAGGCAGTTAACCCACTGTTCCCCTGAGCAAGGCAGTTAACCCACTGTTCCTCTGAGCAAGGCAGTTAACCCACTGTTCCCCTGAGCAAGGCAGTTAACCCACTGTTCCCCTGAGCAAGGCAGTTAACCCATTGTTCCCCTGAGCAAGGCAGTTAACCCACTGTTCCCCTGAGCAAGGCAGTTAACCCACTGTTCCCCTGAGCAAGGCAGTTAACCCACTGTTTCCCTCAGCAAGGCAGTTAACCCACTGTTCCCTGAACAATGCAGTTAACCCACTGTTCCCCTGAGCAAGACAGTTAACCCACTGTTCCTCTGAACAAGGCAGTTAACCCACTGTTCCCCTGAACAAGGCAGTTAACCCACTGTTCCCCTGAACAAGGCAGTTAACCCACTGTTCCCCTGAGCAAGGCAGTTAACCCACTGTTCCCCTGAGCAAGGCAGTTAACCCACTGTTCCCCTGAGCAAGGCAGTTAACTCACTGTTCCCCTGAGCAAGGCAGTTAACCCACTGTTCCCCTGAGCAAGACAGTTAACCCACTGTTCCTCTGAACAAGGCAGTTTAACCCACTGTTCCCCTGAACAAGGCAGTTAACCCACTGTTCCCCTGAGCAAGGCAGTTAACCCACTGTTCCCCTGAGCAAGGCAGTTAACCCACTGTTCCCCTGAGCAAGGCAGTTAACCCACTGTTCCCCTGAACAAGGCAGTTAACCCACTGTTCCCCTGAGCAAGGCTGTTAACCCACTGTTCCCCTGAGCAAGGCAGTTAACCCACTGTTCCCCTGAACAAGGCAGTCAACCCACTGTTCCCCTGAACAAGGCAGTTAACCCCACTGTTCCCAATGGCGCAGAAGACGTGGAGGTCGATTAAGCCAGCCCCCCCACACCTCTCTGATTCAGAGGGGTTGGGTTAAATACGAAAGACACATTTCAGTTGAATACATTCAGTTGGACAACTGACTAGGTATCCCCTTTCCGAAAGAAAATACTGTACTTTTTACTCCATATATTTACCCTGACACCCAAAAGTAGTCATTACATTTTGGAATGCTTATCAGGACAGGAAAATGGGCCAATTCACACACTTATCAAGAGAACAACCTTGGTCATCCCTGCTGTCTCTGATCTGGAGGACTCACTAAACAGAGAACATCCCTGGTCATCCCTGCTGCCTCTGATCTGGAGGACTCACTAAACAGAGAACATCCCTGGTCATCCCTCCTGCCTCTGATCTGGAGGACTCACTAAACAGAGAACATCCCTGGTTGTCCCTACTGCCTCTGATCTGGAGGACTCACTAAACTGAGAACATCCCTGGTCATCCCTACTGCCTCTGATCTGGAGGACTCACTAAACAGAGAACATCCCTGGTCCTCCCTCCTGCCTCTGATCTGGAGGACTCACTAAACAGAGAACATCCCTGGTCATCCCTACTGCCTCTGATCTGGAGGACTCACTAAACAGAGAACATCCCTGGTCATCCCTACTGCCTCTGATCTGGAGGACTCACTAAACAGAGAACATCCCTGGTCATCCCTACTGCCTCTGATCTGGAGGACTCACTAAACAGAGAACATCCCTGGTCACTCCCTCCTGCCTCTGATCTGGAGGACTCACTAAACAGAGAACATCCCTGGTCATCCCTACTGCCTCTGATCTGGAGGACTCACTAAACAGAGAACATCCCTGGTCATCCCTACTGCCTCTGATCTGGAGGACTCACTAAACAGAGAACATCCCTGGTCATCCCTACTGCCTCTGATCTGGAGGACTCACTAAACAGAGAACATCCATGGTCATCCCTACTGCCTCTGATCTGGAGGACTCACTAAACAGAGAACATCCCTGGTCATCCCTACTGCCTCTGATCTGGAGGACTCACTAAACAGAGAACAACCCTGGTCATCCCTACTGCCTCTGATCTGGAGGACTCACTAAACAGAGAACATCCCTGGTCATCCCTACTGCCTCTGATCTGGAGGACTCACTAAACAGAGAACATCCCTGGTCATCCCTCCTGCCTCTGATCTGGACATGATGTCTGAGTGTTGGAATGTGCCCCTGGCTATCTGTAAATGATGTCTGAGTGTTGGGAGTGTGCCCCTGGCTATCTGTAAATGATGTCTGAGTGTTGGAAGGTGCCCCTGGCTATCTGTAAATGATGTCTGAGTGTTGGAATGTGCCCCTGGCTATCTGTAAATGATGTCTGAGTGTTGGAATGTGCCCCTGGCTATCTGTACATGATGTCTGAGTGTTGGAAGGTGCCCCTGGCTATCTGTAAATGATGTCTGGGTGTTGGAATGTACCCCTGGCTATCTGTAAATGATGTCTGAGTGTTGGAATGTGCCCCTGGCTATCTGTAAATGATGTCTGAGTGTTGGAATGTGCCCCTGGCTATCTGTAAATGATGTCTGAGTGTTGGAATGTGCCCCTAACTATCTGTACATGATGTCTGAGTGTTGGAGTGTTCCCCTGGCTATCTGTAAATGATGTCTGAGTGTTGGAAGTGTGCCCCTGGCTATCTGTAAATGATGTCAGTGTTGGAATGTGCCCCTGGCTATCCGTAAAGAAAAAGAACATTGTGCCGTCTGATTTTCTTAATATAAGGAATTTTCAATTATTCATACTTTTACTTTTGATACTTAAGTATCTTTAAAACCAAATACTTTTAGACTTTTAGTCAAGTAGTATTTTTCTGGGTGACTTTTACTTTTACTTGAGTCATTTTCTATTAAGGGATCTTTACTTTTACTCCAGTATGACAATTGCTACGTTTTCTACCAGTGGATGTGGATGTGGATGTGTCCAATACTGGCCATGTTTTTCTCTCTGTTCTCTGACCATGTTTTCCCCTCTGTCCTCTCCTCCTCAGGGCCAGCTGTCCCAGGCCCTCAACATCCTGTCGGACCGAGCCACAGAAGCCAAAGAGTTCCTGGTTCAGCTGAGGAACATGGTGCAGCACATCCAGGTACACACTGTACTGCCTACACTGTCATAGTGTACATCACAAATGGCTGCCTATTCCCTATAAAGTGCACTACTTTCATCAGGGCCAATCAGTCTGTCCAAAAGTAGTGCCCTATATAGGGAATAGGGTGCCATTTGGGACGCAAGCCATGTCGCTCCTCTCGCCGTTACAAGCATCTCCCCCCTACTCCCATAGCCACTCATAGCCCCTCCCACATGCCGTCCTAAACCCCTCCTACACGTTCACCCAGCCATAGCTCCTCCCCCCATGTCATCTTTTAGGAACTGTAGCTTACTGACACGTACGGAACATTTAACCTGTGAACTTCGCCTCAAGAGTCACCCGGCAACAATAGATAGAAGATATCGTATTGTGACACTCTGATACAGATAGATATAGTATGGTGACACTGATACAGATAGATATAGTATGGTGACACTGATACAGATAGATATAGTATGGTGACACTGATACAGATAGATATAGTATGGTGACACTGATACAGATAGATATAGTCTGGTGACACTCTGATACAGATAGATATAGTCTGGTGACACTGATACAGATAGATATAGTATGGTGATACAGATAGATATAGTCTGGTGACACTCTGATACAGATAGATATAGTATGGTGATACAGATAGATATAGTATGGTGACACTCTGATACAGATAGATATAGTCTGGTGACACTCTGATACAGATAGATATAGTATGGTGACACTCTAATACAGATAGATATAGTATGGTGATACTCTGATACAGATAGATATAGTATGGTGACACTCTGATACAGATAGATATAGTATGGTGATACAGATAGATATAGTATGGTGACACTCTGATACAGATAGATATAGTATGGTGACACTCTGATACAGATAGATATAGTATGGTGACACTCTGATACAGATAGATATAGTATGGTGATACTCTGATACAGATAGATATAGTATGGTGATACAGATAGATATAGTCTGGTGACACTCTGATACAGATAGATATAGTATGGTGACACTCTGATACAGATAGATATAGTATGGTGACACTCTAATACAGATAGACATAGTATGGTGAAACTGATACAGATAGATATAGTATGGTGAAACTGATACAGATAGATATAGTATGGTGATACTATGGATGATACAGATAGATATAGTATGGTGACACTCTGATACAGATAGATATAGTATGGTGACACTCTGATACAGATAGATATAGTATGGAGATACAGATAGATATAGTATGGTGACACACTGATACAGATAGATATAGTATGGTGATGCAGATAGATATAGTATGGTGATACTCTGATACAGATAGATATAGTATGGTGACACTCTGATACAGATAGATATAGCATGGTGACACTCTGATACAGATAGATATAGTATGGTGACACTCTGATACAGATAGATATAGTATGGTGACACTCTGATACAGATAGATATAGTATGGTGACACTCTGATACAGATAGATATAGTATGGTGACACTCTGATACAGATAGATATAGTATGGTGACACTCTGATACAGATAGATATAGTATGGTGATACTCTGATACAGATAGATATAGTATGGTGACACTCTGATACAGATAGATATAGTATGGTGATACAGATAGATATAGTATGGTGACACTCTGATACAGATAGATATAGTCTGGTGACACTCTGATACAGATAGATATAGTATGGTGACACTCTGATACAGATAGATATAGTTTGGAGATACAGATAGATATAGTATGGTGACACACTGATACAGATAGATATAGTATGGTGATGCAGATAGAT
Source organism: Oncorhynchus masou masou (assembly GCF_036934945.1). Taxonomy (NCBI): domain Eukaryota; kingdom Metazoa; phylum Chordata; class Actinopteri; order Salmoniformes; family Salmonidae; genus Oncorhynchus; species Oncorhynchus masou. Next base: position 21,491 of record NW_027010261.1, read on the forward strand.
ATAGTATGGAGATACTCTGATACAGATAGATATAGTATGGTGACACTCTGATACAGATAGATATAGTATGGTGATACAGATAGATATAGTATGGTGATACTATGGATGATACAGATAGATATAGTATGGTGACACTGATACAGATAGATATAGTATGGTGACACTCTGATACAGATAGATATAGTATGGTGATACTATGGATGATACAGATAGATATAGTCTGGTGATACTCTGATACAGATAGATATAGTATGGTGATACTCTGATACAGATAGATATAGTATGGTGATACTCTGATACAGATAGATATAGTATGGTGACACTCTGATACAGATAGATATAGTCTGGTGACACTCTGATACAGATAGATATAGTATGGTGATACAGATAGATATAGTATGGTGACACTCTGATACAGATAGATATAGTATGGTGATACTCTGATACAGATAGAGTTAAGCTGCTGGCCAGACAACAGGGTTTTGAAGAGATTATAGAAATAGAATGAGTAGAACGAGGGTCCTCGTTCAGGTCAATGATGTCATAACTGGTGGACCTTCTTGTGGCCATTTTGACTGTCCTCCTAGGAGTAAAGCATTATATTTCTATCAGTTAGATCAGACGTCCACGCTGACTGCTTTTCTTGTCACACAGCCCACTGATGGTCCAGGGAGACCCTTACTCGTGACATCAGGGTGGGGAACGCTGAAGGTGAGGAGGAGGAGGAGGAGGAGAGGAGAGGAGGGGTGGAATTGGGTTTGGTGGCCATAATTGAGGTTTAATACTATATAATAATACACACCGTAGAACACCGTTGAACACCGTAGAACACCGTAGAACACCGTAGAACACAGTAGAACACGTATTCAACTGGTGGTGGTACCTCACCTTGATGGAACCAGCAGATCTCAATGACGTCTCAAAACGTGTTTCACTTGTTTCTTCCATCTGTTCAACAGAACTTCTGGTTAACATGAAGTGTCATTACAAATAGTCTTCAGATAGTCTCTAAAAACTACAAATAATTTTTCATATGGTCTCTAAAAACTACAAATAGTCTTCAGATAGTCTCTAAAAACTACAAATAGTTTTTCATATAGTCTCTAAAAAACTACAAATAGTTTTTCATATAGTCTCTAAAAACTACAATAGTCTTCAGATAGTCTCTAAAAACTACAATAGTCTTCAGATAGTCTCTAAAAACTACAAAGAGTCTTCAGATAGTCTCTAAAAACTACTAATATTTTTTCATTTCGTCTCCAAAAACTCCAAATAGTTTTCATATAGTCTTCAAAACTACAAATAGTCAAAATAGTCTTCAAAACTACAAATAGTCAAAATAGTCTACAAAGACTACCAATAGTCTCCCGATGACTGTTCCTTTCCCAGTAGTCTGCCCTCATTCCCCCAACCCTTTTAAATGTTGTCAGCATGGCAGTCTGCCTCTGGTCTGGCATCACAGTGTACCGCGATCTCCACCATGTTGTCAGTGCTTCCTTTTCTATTGGTGTTTTTCAATGATCAGTCACCATATGTGTAGGATCAGCTGCCCTCTTGTCCATGTCATCTTATCTTACTGTGACTAAAAAGGTAGAACTGATCCTAAATCAGCACTCTTACTAGGAGACAGCTTGATTACATACCTCCTCACATTTTCTGTCCGTCTGGTGAGTTTGCCTGTTTTCTAAACATAGGAATGATGCATATTATTTCTAATGCCTGTTTTGATGCTTTCATCAAAGTCTATCCACACTGCCTTGTGTCCCAGCTGTCTGTCTGTCTCTGCCTATCTGTCTTATCTTTCTTTATATCTGTCTGTCTAACTGTCTGTCTGTCCTCCAGGAGAACGGCGTGGAGTTCGAAGCCTGTCTGGTGGCGCAGTGTGACGCCCTCATCGACGCCCTGAACCGACGCAAGGCCCAGCTGCTGACCCGCGTCAACAAGGAGCATGAGCACAAGCTGAAGGTGAGACGCCATTTTGGATCAAGCCCAGGGGACTTCCTGCCTGCGGGATAGCAATTATAAATGAATGAATGAATGAATACTAAATAGGCAGAGTTATGCATAAGATGAAGGTGATCTTGACTGAGTCCCAATTCTCCAGACTTTTTTTCCAAAAGTGTGCACTTGTACACTCCACGGGATAAAATTTAAAAGTATATGATTGTTGTAAGCATTGGCTCCGTGCAAGAACGTGTGCAAGTGTGTGGAGACTCCGGCTGCAGCCCTGAGCTGCTATGCAGGACCATCTTGGCTCACTTGATGTATTCACCATTGCTCCTTGGGAAGGTCATAGGTTACCCACAAACTTCGTCCAGCGTTGTGTGGTTTTCCTTCTCCTTTCAGGACTCAGGTGTGCAAACCTATCGGAAAGTTCCGTCATGAATATCAAACAGACAGAATTATGCATTCATGTATTTATTCTTTATTTATTATTTTTTTAAATCTCTCTCTCTCTCTCTCTGTCTCTCTCTCTCTCTGTCTCTCTCTCTCTCTGTCTCTCGTCTCTGTCTCTGCTCTCTCTCTCTCTCTCTGTCTCTCTCTCTGTCTCTCTCTCTCTGTCTCTCTCTCTGTATCTCTCTCTGTCTCTCTCTGTCTCTGTCTCTCTCTCTGTCTCTCTCTGTCTCTCTCTCTCTCTGTCTCTCTCTCTGTCTCTCTCTCTCTCTGTCTCTCTCTCTCGTCTCTCTCTCTGTCTCTCTGTCTCTCTCTCTCTGTCTCTCTCTCTCTCTCTCACACACACACCAAGCCTGTTCCTCTCTCTCTCTCTCTCTCTCAATTCAATTCAATTCAATTCAAGGGGCTTTATTGGCATGGGAAACATGTATTAACATTGCCAAAGCAAGTGAAGTAGATAATAAACAAAGGTGAAATAAACAATACAAATTAACAGTAAACATTACACTCACAGAAGTTCCTAAAGAATAAACACATTTCAAATGTCCCTCTCTTTCTCTCTCTCTCTCTCTCTTATCTCCCTATCTCTCTCTCTCTCTCTCTCTCTCTCTCTCTCTCTCTCTCTCTCTCTCTCACACACACACCAAGCCTGTTCCTCTCCTCTAGTCCTTGAGACAGTATCGTTCGGTGACACCAGAGGCAACCATCTCCATGACAACCAGGACATAGCGACGTGCACATAGCGACATGCAGAGCTTGTTATTTTTTAAGCATTGTGTGAAGGCGTGAAGCCCTCAATAACGTAATGGCTACTTCTCAAATGACAGTCAAAAGACTGTGATTAAAGATGGAGACAGGCAGAGAGAGAATAGGCAGTTTTTACTGGCACCGGGGGCCCCCCTCCTTCTCCATTCTTCTCCTCTCTCTCCTCTCCTCTCCTCCTCTCCTCCTCCCTCCTCCCTCCTCCTCCACTCTCCTCACCTCTCCTCCACTCTTCTCCTCTCCTCCCTCCTCTTCCTCACTCCTCCTCTACTCTCCTCCTCTCCCTCCTCCTCCCCTCTTCTCATCGCCTCTCCTCCCATCCTCCTCTTCTCCCTCTCTTCTCCTCTCCTCCCTCCTCCCCCCCCTCTTCTCCTCTCCTCCCTCCTCCTCCCCTCTTCTCATCTCCTCTCCTCCCGTCCTCCTCTTCTCCTCTTTTCTCATTCCTCCTCTACTCCTTCTCCTCCTACCCTGTGGCCATCAACACTAGGCTACTAGCCGTTCCCTCTCTCCTCTCACCCAGTGTTACGGAGGGAATGGGCTCAGTGTCCTTTCATTGGTCCTTCCAACCGGATGTCTGATGGATAGAAATTATCATAGTCATCTGGGAAAGACTGAGATTGAGTCACAAACGACACCCTATTCCCTCGTGTAGTGCCCTATATAGTGTAGTGTAGTGCACTATATAGGGAATAGCATGCAATTTGGGACACATGGTTAGGAGTAGCTGGATGGTGGGACGTAGCTGGATGGTGGGACGTAGCTGGATGGTGGGACGCAGCCAGAGGGTAGCTGGATTGTGGGACGCAGCCAGAGGGTAGCTGGATGGTGGGACGCAGCCAGAGGATAGCTGGATGGTGGGAAGCAGCCAGAGAGTAGCTGGATGGTGGGAAGCAGCCAGAGAGTAGCTGGATGGTGGGAAGCAGCCAGAGATAGCTGGATGGTGGGACGCAGCCAGAGATAGCTGGATGGTGGGAAGCAGCCAGAGAGTAGCTGGACGGTGGGAAGCAGCCAGAGAGTAGCTGGATGGTGGGACGCAGCCAGAGAGTAGCTGGACGGTGGGAAGCAGCCAGAGAGTAGCTGGACGGTGGGAAGCAGCCAGAGAGTAGCTGGATGGTGGGAAGCAGCCAGAGAGTAGCTGGACGGTGGGAAGCAGCCAGAGAGTAGCTGGATGGTGGGACGCAGCCAGAGAGTAGCTGGATGGTGGGAAGCAGCCAGAGATTAGCTGGACGGGAAACCGACTGAACTGGAAATGGAGGTCCAACGTTATACACCTTCTGAGTGTTTATCAATACGTTGAGAAGGAAAAGCAATGTCATGATGAGTAGACTATCTCTATTGGTAAACTAGACTGCACTGCCCACTGGGTACTGCAGCAGTGACATAGCAATTACAACAGAGAGAGAGAGAGGGAAAACAGAAAGCTGTTCAGTAGGGGGGTGGGGGGAGAGGAGAGGGAGGGGGTGAGTAGGGGGATGGGGGGTGGAGAGGAGAGGGAGGGGTGAGTAGGGGGGTGTGGGGGAGAGGGAAGGCTGAGTAGTGGGGGGAGGAGAGGAGAGGGAGGGGTGAGTGGGGGGAGGAAGAGGGAGGGGTATGTAGTGGGGTGGGGGGAAGAGGGAGGAGTGAGTGGTGGGGGGGTAGTGGGGTGGGGAAGAGGGAGGGGTGAGTAGTGGGGTGGGGGGAAGAGGGAGGGGTGAGTAGTGGGGTGGGGGGGAGAGGGAGGGGAGGGGTGAGTAGTGGGGTGAGGGGAAGACGGAGGGGTGAGTAGTGGGGTGGGGGGAAGAAGGAGGAGTGAGTAGTGGGGGGGGAGTAGTGGGGGTGAGAGGGAAGGGTGAGTAGTGGGGTGAGGGGAAGACGGAGGGGTGAGTAGTGGGGTGGGGGGGGGGGAAGAGAGATGGTTAAAGTTTGTCTGTTAAACAGAGAGCCGATTGTCAGCAGTGAGAAGAGAAGCACCTCTTGGAGTAGTGCCAGTCCTCTGCAGGGGAGTGGATGGATCCAGACTCTGACACCACACACACAGTGCGTTTGGGTGTTCGTGTGCATGCGTGTGGTGATTACATAGCAGTATCCCCATAGAGATCCTATTCAATTACTATGTCATAATCCCTCAAAATTCCAGAATGAGGTGAAAATGGCAGCCATCTTGGTCAGGGAGAAATCCAAACCAGTCTAATTGGAATGAATGGCAGCCATCTTGGTCAGGGAGAAATCCAAACCAGTCTAATTGGAATGAATGGCAGCCATCTTGGTCAGGGAGAAATCCAAACCAGTCTAATTGGAATGAATGGCAGCCATCTTGGTCAGGGAGAAATCCAAACCAGTCTAATTGGAATGAATGGCAGCCATCTTGGTCAGGGAGAAATCCAAACCAGTCTAATTGGAATGAATGGCAGTCGAGGGATAATCCTGCTTTTACTTAAACTGGAGAACAGTAAGGCATGTGATTTATCAGAAATTGAGTAATACAATTATTGTCAACAGTTTAGGATAATAGAGGTTGAAGACCAATTTTCTGTATAAATAGCCTCTAAAATATATGTCCTACAGTATGTAGCAACATTTGAAATGTATATTTTTTACAAAATTAGAGACTCAGAGCCACAACGTTGCAGTTGAGGAACAATGAGAATGTAATTCTGCTTTGAGAGATGAATGTGAGTGTTTTGGTAGACCGACCAGAGAGCTCTTCTTTAGCCCCGCCCATTCAGCAGAATCGTTCACACCCTCTTAAGCTTTAGCCCCACCCATCTCTTTAAGGATTCACAGTGTATTAAACAACCAAAGCTTTCGAGACTAAAAGTGATGAAAGTAATGGCGAAAAAGTCGTAGTAAAAAATAAATAAACGTTTATCGAGTCCTTGGCCTACATCCTAATCTGACTTTGGTGCAGGTCATGTTGTTATTCACATTACTGTCTCTGGTAAACATACTACATCAAATACAATCTAAGTTTATTCATCACATTGCACAGGACACAGAAGGTGGAAATGGTACAGTGAAACGGTTACTTGCATAGTGGAGTCTTTTGTTTACGACATGTAGCTAGTTAGCTAGCTAGCTAAACAATGAACCATTATCCCAACTCTAATCCCGCGTTCAAATCAGCTAGGATCTCAAACTGGGAAAAAATCCATTTCAACGGTCATCCAACTCGGAATTCCAACTCGGGCCCCTTTCTAGAGCTCTTACACAGATCATACATGTAACGTTAGATAGCGAGCCAGCCAGCTAACATTAGCTATACACAGATCATACATGTAACATTAGCTAGCGAGCCAGCTCCAGTTAACATTAGCTATACACAGATCAGACATGTAACATTAGCTGGCGAGCCAGCCAGCTAACATTAACTATACACAGGATCAGACATGTAACGTTAGATAGCGAGCCAGCCAGCTAACATTAGCTATACACAGATCAGACATGTAACGTTAGATAGCGAGCCAGCCAGCTAACATTAACTATACACAGATCATACATGTAACGTTAGATAGCGAGCCAGCCAGTTAACATTAGCTTGCTAGTTAACAGTACAGCTTTAACTTGCAATGAAAACGACTTTCTGACAAATATTTGTGTTTTATACAACAGCCTTCTTTCTGTGTTCTCTTTTCGGACTCTTTCTGCATTTGGCAATCATCTCTCTGCTTCCACTGGGCATTCCACTGGGCATTCCACTGGGCATTCCACTGGGCATTCCACTGGAGCATTCCACTGGGCATTCCACTGGGCATTCCATCGGATTTCAAAACTCAGTCAACCTCTTCTGTGACAAAGACACGTTTCTCCCCCACCATTGTCATCAGAAGACATGATGTCTGGTTCTAAGAAAATGTTTTTACGTAAATCAGGGATTTTCACATTGTCTGATTCATTTTCAGAGTCCGAGAGAGGGAAGCACGGCACAGCCATTCTCCAGTGTATCACGAGCCTGACCTGCATGAGTGTGGCTCCCAATCAGAGGCAGCTGTCTATCGTTGTCTCTGATTGGGGATCATATAAGTGGTCATTTTCCTTTTTGGTTTTGTGGGATCTTGTTTTCTGTATAGTTTGTTTTGCCTTACAGAACTGTGCGCTTTCGTTTTTTTGTCGTTGTTATTTTGCTTTCGGTGTCATCAATAAATTGAACGATGTACGCCTATCACGCTGCACGCCTACCACGCTGCACCTTGGTCATTCCACAAATGAGAGCCGTATCATCCAGAAAGTATCTATCACAACGTTTTCCCACTGAACTGTCAGGAAGTGGATGAGCAGCATGTGGCTGGAGTGTTTGTGAGAGAGGAAATATAGTGTTTTGGAGGTTTATTTGATTCATCGAGCTCCAAACTGCCTCTGGAAGCAACATCAGCACAAGAACATGTTCGTCTCGGTCTTCCTGCGTTGTATTGATAAAGTGGAGAACTCGTTACGCTGTCAACGCTGCAGGACTTCCCAGGATATACCTCGCCCTGTTCGGATGAAGTCGAACACCCTGACCTTCAGGGCGACAATTACCTGCTCACGGAGGGCTACAGAGAAGAAGTCACTATGCTGGACATACAAATAGCTGAGGCTACTGGAAAGCCAAGACCTGCGATTTTTAGTTGTCCTCTACACTCCGAGGGTCGTGCATCGCTGATGAGAGTCTCACCTTCAGGCAGGCTATCTTTGGTGGACTGGCCGCTGCTCGGAAGTGATCGCTCAGCGCCGGCGTTGGCAGGACCCTGTGTTGCTGAATCGCAGGATGATTCTCTCCTGGACCTGACTGGCCAGACAGGGAGACACGTCACACCGTCCATCGCCTAAGTCGATAGCGGCGGCGTCCTCCACTCTCTGAGTCTCCTGCAGTCACGGGATTCATGAATGGGCTGCCGACATCGAATAACTTTGGCTGCTCTGGGCCTAATGTCACCTTCTCATGGAGAGTCGGAGGTTCCTTCCGTAACGTTATGATGTATCGCCGGTGGGTTCTGCTTCACCGGGTCTACGGTGGGCTCTGATATTCCTGTCATTTGTGTGGGGCGAGTTAGAGGAGCCCCTGATTGTGGTTAAGGTTGGGCTGAGGGCTCCGGCTCGAAATGAATAACAGCCACCATCCATTATTCTTGGAAGCTCCATGGTTAGATTGGTGGAAGTCCAAATTATCAGTACACTGTGTTTTCCTGGAGGGTATTGGAGTTATCAGTTATCAGTTATTCCTGGGGTATTGGAGTTATCAGTTATTCCTGGGGTATTGGGGTTATCAGTTATCAGTTATTCCTGGGGTATTGGGGTATTGGAGTTATCAGTTATTCCTGGGGTATTGGAGTTATCAGTTATTCCTGGGGTATTGGGGTATTGGGGTTATCAGTTATTCCTGGGGTATTGGGGTTATCAGTTATTCCTGGGGTATTGGGGTTATCAGTTATTCCTGGGGTATTGGGGTTATCAGTTATTCCTGGGGTATTGAGTTATCAGTTATTCCTGGGGTATTGGGTTATCAGTTATCAGTTATTCCTGGGTATTGGAGTTATCAGTTATTCCAGTTATTCCTGGGGTATTGGAGTTATCAGTTATTCCTGGGGTATTGGAGTTATCAGTTATTCCTGGGGTATTGGAGTTATCAGTTATTCCTGGGGTATTAGAGTTATCAGTTATTCCTGGGGTATTGGGGTTATCAGTTATTCCTGGGGTATTGGAGTTATCAGTTATTCCTGGGGTATTGGGGTTATCAGTTATTCCTGGGGTATTGGGGTTATCAGTTATTCCTGGGGTATTGGGGTTATCAGTTATCCCTGGGGTATTGGGGTTATCAGTTATTCCTGGGGTATTGGGGTTATCAGTTATTCCTGGGGTATTGGAGTTATCAGTTATTCTGGGGTATTGGGGTTATCAGTTATTCCTGGGGTATTGGGGTTATCAGTTATTCCTGGGGTATTGGGGTTATCAGTTGAATTATTGGAGTTATCAGTTATTCCTGGGGTATTGGGGTTATCAGTTATTCCTGGGGTATTGGGGTTATCAGTTATTCCTGGGGTATTGGGGTTATCAGTTATCAGTTATTCCTGGGGTATTGGAGTTATCAGTTATTCCTGGGGTATTGGAGTTATCAGTTATTCCTGGGGTATTGGAGTTATCAGTTATTCCTGGGGTATTAGAGTTATCAGTTATTCCTGGGGTATTGGGGTTATCAGTTATTCCTGGGGTATTAGAGTTATCAGTTATTCCTGGGGTATTGGGGTTATCAGTTATTCCTGGGTATTGGAGGTTATCAGTAATCCTGGGGTATTGGGATTACTCAGTTATTCCTGGGGTATTGGGGTTATCAGTTATCAGTTATTCCTGGGGTATTGGAGTTATCAGTTATTCCTGGGGTATTGGGGTTATCAGTTATCCCTGGGGTATTGGAGTTATCAGTTATTCCTGGGGTATTGGGGTTATCAGTTATTCCTGGGGTATTGGGGTTATCAGTTATCCCTGGGGTATTGGAGTTATCAGTTATTCCTGGGGTATTGGTTATCAGATTGGGGTTATCAGTTATCCCTAGGGTATTGGAGTTATCAGTTATCAGTTATTCCTGGGGTATTGGGGTTATCAGTTATCCCTGGGGTATTGGAGTTATCAGTTATTCCTGTATTACAGTTATCAGTTATCCCTTGGGGTATTAGCATTTCAGTTATCCCTGGGGTATTGGAGTTATCAGTTATCAGTTATTCCTGGGGTATTGGGGTTATCAGTTATTCCTGGGGTATTGGGGTTATCAGTTATTCCTGGGGTATTGGAGTTATCAGTTATTCCTGGGGTATTGGGGTTATCAGTTATTCCTGGGGTATTGGAGTTATCAGTTATCAGTTATTCCTGGGGTATTGGAGTTATCAGTTATTCCTGGGGTATTGGAGTTATCAGTTATTCCTGGGGTATTGGGGTTATCAGTTATTCCTGGGGTATTGGAGTTATCAGTTATTCCTGGGGTATTGGGGTTATCAGTTATTCCTGGGGTATTGGAGTTATCAGTTATCAGTTATTCCTGGGGTATTGGGGTTATCCGTTATTCCTGGGGTATTGGGGTTATCAGTTATCAGTTATTCCTGGGGTATTGGGGTTATCAGTTATTCCTGGGGTATTGGAGTTATCAGTTATTCCTGGGGTATTGGAGTTATCAGTTATCAGTTATTCCTGGGGTATTGGAGTTATCAGTTATTCCTGGGGTATTGGGGTTATCAGTTATTCCTGGGGTATTGGGGTTATCAGTTTATTCCTGGGGTATTGGGGTTATCAGTTATTCCTGGGGTATTGGAGTTATCAGTTATTCCTGGGGTATTGGAGTTATCAGTTATTCCTGGGGTATTGGGGTGATCAGTTATCAGTTATTCTGGGGTATTGGAGTTATCAGTTATTCCTGGGATATTGGGGTTATCAGTTATTCCTGGGGTATTGGGGTTATCAGTTGTCAGTTATTCCTGGGGTATTGGGGTTATCAGTTATCAGTTATTCCTGGGGTATTGGGGTTATCAGTTATTCCTGGGGTATTGGGGTTATCAGTTATTCCTGGGGTATTGGGGTTATCAGTTATTCCTGGGGTATTGGGGTTATCAGTTATTCCTGGGGTATTGGGGTTATCAGTTATTCCTGGGGTATTGGGGTTATCAGTTATTCCTGGGGTATTGGGGTTATCAGTTATTCCTGGGGTATTGGGGTTATCAGTTATTCCTGGGGTATTGGGTTATCAGTTATCAGTTATTCCTGGGGTATTGGGGTTATCAGCTATCAGTTATTCCTGGGGTATTGGAGTTATCAGTTATTCCTGGGGTATTGGGGTTATCAGTTATTCCTGGGGGTACTGGAGTTATCAGTTATTCCTGGGGTATTGGAGTTATCAGTTATTCCTGAGGGTATTGGAGTTATCAGTTATTCCTGGGGTATTGGGGTTATCAGTTATTCCTGGGGTATTGGAGTTATCAGTTATTCCTGGGGTATTGGAGTTATCAGTTATTCCTGGGGTATTGTAGTTATCAGTTATTCCTGGGGTTATTGGAGTTATCAGTTATCAGTTATTCCTGGGGTATTGGAGTTATCAGTTATTCCTGGGGTATTGGAGTTATCAGTTATTCCTGGGGTATTGGGGTTATCAGTTATTCCTGGGGTATTGGAGTTATCAGTTATTCCTGGGGTATTGGGGTTATCAGTTATTCCTGGGGTATTGGGGTTATCAGTTATCAGTTATCAGTTATTCCTGGGGTATTGGGGTTATCCGTTATTCCTGGGGTATTGGGGTTATCAGTTATCAGTTATTCCTGGGGTATTGGGGTTATCAGTTATTCCTGGGGTATTGGAGTTATCAGTTATTCCTGGGGTATTGATAGGTTATCAGTTATTCCTGGGGTATTGGAGTTATCAGTTATTCCTGGGGTATTGGGGTTATCAGTTATTCCTGAGGGTATTGGGGTTATCAGTTATTCCTGGGGTATTGGGGTTATCAGTTATTCCTGGGGTATTGGGGTTATCAGTTATTCCTGGGTATTGGGGTTATCAGTTATTCCTGGGGTATTGGGGTTATCAGTTATCAGTTATTCCTGGGGTATTGGAGTTATCAGTTATTCCTGGGGTATTGGAGTTATCAGTTATTCCTGGGGTATTGGAGTTATCAGTTATTCCTGGGGTATTGGGGTTATCAGTTATTCCTGGGGTATTGGGGTTATCAGTTATTCCTGGGGTATTGGAGTTATCAGTTATTCCTGGGGTATTGGGGTTATCAGTTATTCCTGGGGTATTGGGGTTATCAGTTATTCCTGGGGTATTGGGGTTATCAGTTATTCCTGGGGTATTGGGGTTATCAGTTATTCCTGGGGTATTGGGGTTATCAGTTATCAGTTATTCCTGGGGTATTGGAGTTATCAGTTATCAGTTATTCCTAGGGTATTGGAGTTATCAGTTATTCCTGGGGTATTGGAGTTATCAGTTATTCCTGGGGTATTGGAGTTATCAGTTATTCCTGGGGTATTGGAGTTATCAGTTATTCCTGGGGTATTGGGGTTATCAGTTATTCCTGGGGTATTGGGGTTATCAGTTATCAGTTATTCCTGGGGTATTGGGGCTATCAGTTATTCCTGGGGTATTGGAGTTATCAGTTATTCCTGGGGTATTGGAGTTATCAGTTATCAGTTATTCCTGGGGTATTGGGGTTATCAGTTATCAGTTATTCCCTGGGGTATTGGGGTTATCAGTTATCAGTATTCCTGGGGTATTGGGGTTTATCAGTTA
>NW_027010262.1:0-33847 GCF_036934945.1 Oncorhynchus masou masou
TGGCGAGGAGGCTTCCAGGGCCCTGTCTTCCCTATGTCAGGGGAATAGATCCATAACGGATTATTCTATTGAGTTTCGCACTCTCGCTGCCTCTAGTGACTGGAACGAGCCGGCTTTGCTCGCTCGTTTTCTGGAGGGTCTCCACGTCGAGGTTAAGGATGAGATCCTCTCCCGGGAGGTTCCTTCCAGTCTGGACTCCTTAATAGCTCTCGCTATTCGCATAGAGCGACGGTTTGATCTTCGTCGCCGAGCTCGTGGAAAGGAGCTCACGTTCTCCGTTGCTCCCCTCTCCACATCACTGCCACCTGCCGCATCACTGCCACCCTCCTCCGCCGGCTCGGATGCTGAGCCTATGCAGCTGGGGGGTATTCGCATCTCGGCCAAGGAGAGGGAACGGAGAATCACCAATCGCCTCTGTCTCTACTGCGGCTCCGCTGGTCATTTTGTCACCTCATGTCCAGTAAAAGCCAGAGCTCATCAGTAAGAGGAGGGCTACTGGTGAGCGCAACTACTCAGGCCTCTCCTTCTGGTTCACGCACTACCTTTCCGGTCCATCTCCGCTGGCCCGGTTCATCTGCTTCCTGCAGTGCCTTGATAGACTCTGGGGCGGAGGGCTGTTTTATGGACGAGACCTGGGCTCGGGAACATGACATTCCTCTCAGACAGTTAGGGGAGCCCAGGGCCTTGTTCGCTTTAGATGGTAGTTCTCTCCCCAAGATTCAGCGTGAGACGCTGCCTTTAACCCTCACTGTCTCTGGTAATCATAGCGAAACCATTTCTTTTTTAATTTTTCGTTCACCTTTTACACCTGTTGTTTTGGGTCATCCCTGGCTAGTGCGCCATAACCCTTCTATTAATTGGTCTAGTAACACTATCCTATCCTGGAATGTTTCTTGTCATGTAACCTGTTTAATGTCTGCTATCCCTCCTGTTTCCTCTGTCTCTTCTTCACAGGAGGAGCCTGGCGATTTGACAGGGGTGCCGGAGGAGTATCACGATCTGCGCACGGTGTTCAGTCGTTCCAAGGCCACTTCTCTCCCTCCACACCGGTCGTATGACTGTAGTATTGATCTCCTTCCGGGAACTACTCCCCCCGGGGTAGATTATACTCTCTGTCGGCTCCCGAACGTAAGGCTCTCGAGGATTATTTGTCGGTTTCGCTCGACGCCGGTACCATAGTCTCCTCCTCCTCCCCCCGCCGGAGCGGGGGTTTTTTGTTCAGAAGAAGGACGGGTCCCTGCGCCCATGCGTGGATTATCGAGGGCTGAATGACATAACAGTTAAGAATCGTTATCCGCTTCCTCTTATGTCTTCAGCCTTCGAGATCCTGCAGGGAGCCAGGTTTTTCACCAAATTGGACCTTCGTAACGCCTACCATCTCGTGCGCATCAGGGAGGGGGACGAGTGGAAGACGGCGTTTAACACTCCGTTAGGGCACTTTGAATACCGGGTTCTTCCTTTCGGCCTCGTTAACGCTCCAGCTGTCTTTCAGGCACTAGTTAACGACGTCCTGAGAGACATGCTGAACATTTTTGTTTTCGTTTACATGGACGATATCCTGATTTTTTCACCGTCTCTCTCGATTCATGTTCAGCACGTGCGACGCGTCCTCCAGCGCCTTTTGGAGAACTGTCTTTATGTGAAGGCTGAGAAGTGCACTTTTCATGCCGCCTCTGTCCCTTTTCTCGGTTCCGTTATTTCCGCTGAGGGCATTAAGATGGATCCCGCTAAGGTCCAGGCTGTCATTGATTGGCCCGTTCCTAAGTCACGCGTCGAGCTGCAGCGCTTTCTGGGCTTCGCTAATTTCTACCGTCGTTTCATCCGTAATTTCGGTCAGGTGGCAGCTCCTCTCACAGCCCTTACTTCTGTTAAGACGTGCTTTAAGTGGTCCGTTTCCGCCCAGGAGCTTTTGATCTTCTTAAGAATCGTTTTACATCCGCACCTATTCTTGTTACACCTGACATCTCTAGACAGTTTGTTGTTGAGGTTGACGCGTCAGAGGTGGGCGTGGGAGCCATTCTTTCTCAGCGCTCTCTCTCTGACGGCAAGGTCCATCCTTGCGCGTTTTCTCTCATCGCTTATCGCCGTCAGAACGTAACTATGATGTTGGTAATCGCGAACTGCTCGCCATCCGCTTAGCCCTAGGCGAATGGCGACAGTGGTTGGAGGGGCGACCGTTCCTTTTGTCGTTTGGACTGACCATAGGAACCTTGAGTACATCCGTTCAGCCAAACGACTTAATGCGCGTCAGGCTCGTTGGGCTCTGTTTTTCGCTCGTTTCGAGTTTGTTATTTCTTATCGTCCGGGCTCAAAAACACCAAACCTGATGCTTTATCTCGTCTCTTCAGTTCTTCTGAGGTCTCCACCGACCCCGATGGGATTCTCCCTGAGGGGCGTGTTGTCGGGTTGACTGTCTGGGGAATTGAGAGGCAGGTAAAGCAAGCACTCGCTCACACTCCGTCGCCGCGAGCTTGTCCTAGGAACCTTCTGTTCGTTCCCGTTCCTACTCGTCCGGCCGTTCTTCAGTGGGCCCACTCTGCCAAGTTAGCCGGCCACCCCGGCGTTCGGGTACGCTTCGCTTCCATTCGCCAGCGTTTCTGGTGGCCCACTCGGGAACGTGACGCGCGTCGATTTGTCGCCGCTTGTTCGGTCTGCGCGCAGACTAAATCTGGGAACTCTCCTCCTGCCGGCCGTCTCAGACCGCTTCCCATTCCCTCTCGACCGTGGTCTCACATCGCTTTAGATTTTATCACCGGACTGCCTTCATCAGCGGGGAAGACAGTTATTCTTACGGTTGTCGATAGATTCTCTAAGGCGGCTCATTTCATTCCTCTCGATAAGCTCCCTTCTGCTAAGGAGACGGCTCAGATCATTATCGAGAATGTTTTCCGAATTCATGGCCTTCCGTCTGACGTCGTTTCCGACAGAGGTCCGCAGTTCACGTCTCAATTTTGGAGGGAGTTTTGCCGTTTGATTGGGGCTTCCGTCAGTCTCTCGTCCGGCTTTCATCCCCAGTCTAACGGTCAAGCCGAACGGGCCAATCAGACTGTTGGTCGCATTTTACGCAGTCTTTCTTTTCGTAACCCTGCGTCTTGGTCAGAACAGCTCCCCTGGGCAGAGTACGCCCACAACTCGCTTCCCTCGTCTGCTACCGGTCTATCCCCTTTTCAGTGTAGCCTCGGGTACCAGCCTCCGCTGTTCTCATCTCAGCTCGCCGAGTCCTGCGTCCCCTCCGCTCAGGCTTTTGTCCAGCGTTGCGAGCGCACCTGGAAGGGGGTCAGGTCGGCACTTTGCCGTAATAGGGCGCAGACTGTGAGGGCCGCTAATAAGCGTAGGACCAAGAGTCCTAGATATTGTTGCGGTCAGAGAGTATGGCTCTCCACTCAGAACCTTCCCCTTAAGACAGCTTCTCGCAAGTTGGCCCCGCGGTTCATTGGTCCGTTCCGTATTTCCCAGGTCATTAATCCTGTCGCAGTGCGACTTCTTCTCCAGCTATCTTCGTCGCGTTCACCCGGTCTTCCATGTCTCCTGTGTTAAGCCCGTTCTTCGCGCCCCCGCTCGTCCCTCCCCCCATCCTTGTCGAGGCGCACCCATCTACAGGGTTCGTAAGATTTTGGACATGCGCCCTCGGGGCCGTGGTCATCAGTACCTAGTGGATTGGGAGGGGTACGGTCCTGAGGAGAGGAGTTGGGTTCCCTCTCGGGACGTGCTGGACCGTTCGCTGATCGATGATTTCCTCCGTTGCCGCCAGGTTTCCTCCTCGAGTGCGCCAGGAGGCGCTCGGTGAGTGGGGGGGTACTGTCATGTCTTGTTATGTCTGTTCCTGTCCTTTCTCTTCATTCTCTCTCTCTGCTGGTCTTTTTAGGTTACCTTCTCTGTCTCTCATTCCTCAGCTGTTCTACATCTGCCCTAACTAGCTCTTTCACTCTTCCCCACCTGTTCTCTCTTCCCCCTCTGATTAGGTCTCTATTTCTCTCTCTGTTCCTGCTACTTTCAGTGTCTGATTCTTGTTTGTGTTTTTTGATGCCAGAAGCAAGCTGTCGTCTCGTTTGCTTCCACCTTGTCCTGTCCTGTCGGAGTCTGCCTGGCAGGAGCATCCTGCACTATACTAACGTTCTTTTGTTCCGCTGACAACGTTGGAAGAGGATTTATGCCATTCCTGTATTTTCATTAAAGAACTCTGTTTTCTGTTAAAACCGCTTTTGGGTCTTCACTCAAGTTCATAACAAGTAATACATGATTGTAACGGTTTTCATGCGGTGAAGGAGAGTCGGACCAAAATGCAGCGTGTAGATTGCGATCCATGTTTAATGAAAAAACGTAAAACACGAATCAATACAAATAAAGAACGAAACGAAAACCGAAACAGCCTATACTAGTGTAAAACTAACATAGAGACAGGAACAAGGACACTAAGGACAATCACCCACGAAACACACAAAGAATATGGCTGCCTAAATATGGTTCCCAATCAGAGACAACGATAATCACCTGACTCTGATTGAGAACCGCCTCAGGCAGCCATAGACTAACGCTAGACATCCCACAAAACCCCAAGACAAAAACACACCACAATAACCCATGTCACACCCTGGCCTGACCGAATAAAATGAAAAATAAACATAATATATTTCGACCAGGGCGTGACAGAACCCCCCCCCCCTAAGGTGCGGACTCCCGGACGCACATCAAAACAATTAGGAGGGTCCTGGTGGGCGTCTGTCCATGGTGGCGGCTCCGGCTCCGGCGCGGGACGTGGAACCCACTCTATAAATGTCTTAGTCCCCCTCCTCGTGTCCTAGGATAGTCCACCTTCGCCGCCGACCATGGCCTAGTAGTCCTCACCCAGAACCCCACTGGACTGAGGGTCAGCTCGGGACTGAGGGTCAGCTCGGGACAGAGGGGCAGCTCGGGACTGAGGGGCAGCTCGGGACTGAGGGGCAGCTCGGGACAGGGGCAGCTCAGCACTGAGGGGAAGCTCGGGACTGAGAGGAAGCCCAGCACTGAGAGGAATCTCAGCACTGAGAGGAAGCCCAGCACTGAGAGGAAGCTCAGCCAGGTAGTTGGTTCCGGCAGATCCTGGCTGGTTGACGGTTCTGGCAGATCCTGGCTGACTGGCAGATCTGGAAGAGTCTGGTTGACTGGCAGATCTGGAAGAATCTGGTTGACTGGCGGATCTGGAAGAGTCTGGTTGACTGGCGGATCTGGAAGAGTCTGGTTGACTGGCAGATCTGGAAGAGTCTGGTTGACTAGCAGATCTGGAAGAGTCTGGCTGACTGGCAGATCTGGAAGAGTCTGGTTGACTAGCAGATCTGGAAGAGTCTGGCTGACTGGCAGATCTGGAAGAGTCTGGCTGACTGGCGGATCTGGAAGAGTCTGGCTGACTGGCAGATCTGGCTGCTCCATGCTGACTGGCGGCTCTGGCTGCTCCATGTAGACTGACAGCTCTGGCGGCTTCTTGCAGACTGACAGCTCTGGCTGCTCCATGCAGACTGGCAGCTCCATGCAGACTGACAGCTCCTTGCAGACTGACAGCTCCTTGCAGACTGACAGCTCCATGCAGACTGGCAGCTCTGGCTGCTCCATGCAAACTGACAGCTCTGGCTGCTCCATGTAGACTGACAGCTCTGGCTGCTCCATGTAGACTGACAGCTCTGGCTGCTCCATGTAGACTGACAGCTCTGGCTGCTCCATGCAGACTGACAGCTCGGGCTGCGCTAAACAGGCGGGAGACTCCAGCAGCGCAGGATAGGAGAAAGGCTCCCTCCGACAGCGCTGAACAGGCGGGAGGATCCGGCAGTGCAGGAGAGGAGGAAGGCTCTGGCTGCGCTAAACAGAAGGGAGACTCCAGCACAGCGCAGGAGAGGCGAGGCGCACAGTAGGTCTGATGCGTGGTGCTGGCACTGGTGGTACTGGGCCGAGGACACGCACAGGAAGCCTGGTGCGGGGAGCTGCCACCGGAGGGCTGGGGTGTGGAGGTGGTACTGGGTAGACCGGACCGTGCAGGCGCACTGGAGCTCTTGAGCACCGAGCCTGCCCAACTTTACCTGGCTCGATGCCCACTCTAGCCCGGCCAATACGAGGAGCTGGTATATACCGCACCGGGCTGTGCACCTGCACTGGAGACACCGTGCGTTCCACAGCATAACACGGTGCCTGCCCGGTCTCTTTAGCCCCCCCGGTAAGCACAGGAATTTTGCGCAGGTTTCCTACCTGGCGTAGCCATACTCCCAGTGAGCCCTCTCCAAGAAATTTTTGGGGCTGACTCTCGGGCTTCCTTCCGCGCCGCCGTGCATGCTTCGCCATCTCCATTCTCCTATAACCTTCTTCGCACTGCTCCAGTGAATCCCAGGCGGGCTCCGGCACTCTCCCTGGGTCGACCGCCCACCTGTCTATTTCCTCCCAAGTAGTGTAGTCCCGATATTGTTGCTCCTGCTGCTGCTGTTGCTTCTCCTCATACCAAAGCCTCTCAGCTCTCGCCGCCTCCAGTTCTTCTTTGGGACGGCGATACTCTCCAGGCTGATCCCAGGGTCCTTCTCCAAACAATTCGTCCTCCCATGTCGATACCTCCTTTTGTTGCTCCTTGGGGCGGCTACACTCCCCTGGTTTAGCCCAGGGTCCTCTCCCGTCGAGGATTTCCTCCCAAGTCCAAAAGTCCTTTTTACGCTGTTTCTCCTGTGGCTCCTGCCTGTTGACACGTTGCTTGGTCCGTTTGTGGTGGGTGATTCTGTAACGGTTTTCATGCGGTGAAGGAGAGTCGGACCAAAATGCAGCTTGTAGATTGCGATCCATGTTTAATGAAAAAACGTAAAACACGAATCAATACAAATAAAGAACGTAACGAAAACCGAAACAGCCTATACTAGTGTAAAACTAACATAGAGACAGGAAAGAGGACACTAAGGACAATCACCCACGAAACGCACAAAGAATATGGCTGCCTAAATATGGTTCCCAATCAGAGACAACGATAATCACCTGACTCTGATTGAGAACCGCCTCAGGCAGCCATAGACTAACGCTAGACATCCCACAAAACCCCAAGACAAAAACACACCACAATAACCCATGTCACACCCTGGCCTGACCGAATAAAATGAAGAATAAACATAATATATTTCGACCAGGGCGTGACAATGATAGCCATTATTATGCAACCAGCTGTGTACGTTGCTGATACGTTTTTCTATTTGCTGTCAGAGCCATAGGTATACTGAACAAAAATATAAATGCAAATGTAAAGTGTTTGTCCCATGTTTCATGAGCTGAAATTAAAGATCTCATAAATGTTGGCTCAAGTTTGAGGGTGCATGCAGTTGGCATGCTGACTGAAGGAATGTCCATCAGAGCTGTTGTCAGATATAATTTTAATGTTAATTTCTCTAACATAAGCCGCCTCAAACGTCCTTTTATAGAATTTGGCGGTACATCCAACCAGCCTCACAACCGCAGACCATATGTAACCACGCCAGCCCAGGACAGCCACATCCGTCTTCTTCACATGCGGGATCGTCTGAGACCAGCCACCCGGACAGCTGACGAAACTGTGTGCTTGCACAAGCGATTTAATTTCTGCACAAACTGTTATAAACCGTCTCAGGAAGCTCATCTGCGTGCTCGTCGTCCTTACCAGGGTCTTGACCTGACTGCAGTTCGGTGTCATAACCAACTTGCAAATGCCACTGGCAAGCTGGAGAAATGTGCTCTTCATTGATGTATCCCGGTTTCAACTGTACCTGGCAGATGGAAGACCGTGTGTATGGCATCGTGTGGGTGAGCGGTTTGCTGATGTCAACATTGTGAACAGAGTGCCCCATCAAATCTAATTGTTTTGGTCACATACACGTGTTTCGCAGATGTTATTGGGGTTGTAGCGAAATGCTTGTAAACGACTGCACAGCACTTTGTACGAAGTCATGATGCTCAGAGCCGGAGTGCTCTGCTTATAACACTGCGCCAGCAAAGTTCACGAATGGTATGGGCAAGCATAAGCTACGGACAACAAACACAATAGCATTTTATTGATAGCAATTTGATTGCACGGAAATACCGTTACGAGAGCCTGAGGCCCATTGTCGTGCCATTCATCCACTGCCATCACCTCATGTTTCAGCATGATAATGCACGGCCGCATGTCGCAAGGATCAGTACACAATTCCTGGAAGCTGAAAATGTCCCAGTTCTTCCATGGCCTACATACTCACCAGACATGTCACCCATTGAGCATGTTTGGAAAGTTCTGGATTGACATGCACGACAGCGTGTTCCAATTCCAGCCATTATACCCAACAACTTCGCACAGCCATTGAAGAGGAGTGGGACAACCTTCCACAGGCCACAATCAACAGCCTGATTAACTATATGCAAAGGAGATGTCCCGCTGCATGATAGTGGTCACACCAGATACTGATTGGTTTTCTGATCCACGCCCCATCTTTATTTAAAAATATTTGTGACCAATATATGCATATCTGTATTCCCAGTCATGTGAAATCCATAGATTAGGGCCTAATGAATGTATTTCAATTGACTGATTTCTTCATTTGAACTGTAACTCAGTAAAATCTTAGAAATTGTTGCATGTTGTGTCTATATTATTGTTCGGTGTATATGTCACACCCTGATCTGTGTCACCTGTCCTTATTTTCCCTGGTGTATTTATCCCTGTGTTTCCTGTCTCTCTGTGCCAGTTTGCCTTGTTTTGTCAAGTCAACCAGCGTGTTTTTCCTGTGCTCCTGCTTTTTCGATTCTCTCTTTTGCTAGTCCTCCCGGTTTTGTCCCTTGCCTGCCCTGACTCTGAACCCTCCTGCTTGGCCATACTGCCTGCCCTGACCTCGAGCCTGCCTGCCACTCTGTACCTCCTGGACTCTGACTTGGTTATGATCTTTTTGCCTGTCCACAACCATTCTCTTGCCTGCTCCTTGGATACTAATAAATATCAGAGACTCAAACCATCTGCTACCTGAGTCTGCATCTGTGATTTGCCCTGTGCCCTTATAGTTCGTCACCGCCGAGTTCAGATGATGGGACATGAAGGCACAGGGATGAAGCTTTTGGTTCTGGATAGATCACTGGGAAACGATGGACCCCTACTCCCATGTCGGAAGCGTCAACCACCACCACAAACTGACGGGTCGGATCCGGATGGATGAGGATGGGGCGGTGGTGAGTCGTTGCTTCAGATCCACAAACGCCTTATTCACTGCTGGGGACCATGTGAATGGTACCTTGGGAGAGGTGAGTGCAGAGTGGGGAGCCGCCAGGTTGCTGTAGCCCCAAATGAAATGGTGGTAAAAATGAGCAAACCCCAGAAACCGTTGTTGTTGCACCCTGGATGTGGGTTGGGGCCAATCCACCACCGCTCTCACTATTTTTCCGGATCCATCTGAATATCCCCTTCAGTGATGATGTATCCCAGAAAAGAGATTGTGGAGCAGTGGAACTTGCACTTCTCCGCTTTTACAAACAACTGGTTCTCCATGAGGCGCTGAAGGACTTGTCGAACATGGAGAACGTATTCCTGGGCAGAACGGGAGAAAAACAGGATGTCACCAAGGTAGACAAAAACAAACTGATTCAACATGTCACGGAGCACATTGTTGACCAGGGCCTGGAAGACAGCAGGACCATTAATGAGTCCAAACGGCATCACCAGGTACTCATGTACACTTCCTGTGTTGAAAGCCGTCTTCCACTCGTCTCCTTTGCGTATCCGAACAAGGTGGTAGGCATTCCGGAGGTCCAGTTTAGAAAAGATGGTTGCCCCCTGGAGATGTTCGAAAGCCGAGGAGAGGAGTGGTAGCGGGTACCGATTCTTCCCACAAAGAAGAACCCTGGGTCGGCAGGAGAGGCAGAAGGGAGAATGCTCCCAGCAGCCAGAGAGTTCTTAATGTACTCCTCCATGGCATTGGTCTCAGAGCCAGACAGAGAATATAGCCGGCCCGAGGCAGTGTGGTGCCGTCAATAGCACAATCGTAAGGACGATATGGAGGAAGGGAGGTAGCACGAGCCTTACTGAAAACCTCCCAGAGGTCATGATACTCTGCGGGAACAGCAGAGAGATCCGAGGCCGTACTTAACCCAGGAGGCAGACGTTCCAGAAAAGGCTGCGCCACGTTTAGGCAGTGTGAATGGCAGAATGGGCTACAACCCATGTTCCAGTCAATATGTGCTTCTGGAGCCAAGAAAATCCCAAAACAACAGGGATGTGCGGAGACTCAATGAGGAGAAGCTATATTGACTCACTGTGATTACCAGATATCTGCAGATTAATGGGAACTGTGCTGTGCGTGACTCTACCAATGGAATGGCCATCCAGTGCTCTGGCATCCATGGGAACGGGGAGGAGTTGAGCGGGAATACGTAGTTCCGATACCAGGGTAGTGTCCATGAAACTCTCATCAGCCCCAGAGCGTATGAGCACCCGAAGAGACTTTGACTGGTCTCCCCACAGCAGGATAACAGCAAAAGGGGTACGGGTAATATGAATTTGAGGATTCCCAGTCTGGCTCAACAGTGTACTTGTACCTACTAATGATTTAGGTCTCTTCACAGGGCAGGTAGATATGAAATGCCCCGCAGCACCACAATGCAGACAACTGTTGGAGCTTAGCCTATGTGAACGAAAATAATCTATCTATTCCCAGTTGCATAGGTTCCGGTGTTTCCGACTCACCCGTTGTCAAGGGAGCTTGGGTGGCTTCAGATCCTCTCGGGAATCCTCTCGGGAGTCCCTCTTCTGGGACTTCCGGATTCCCTCGGAGGTGAGCGAGCCATAGGGGATGAACGAGTGTTACCCAGGTCACACCTCCTCTCACTCCTGCGTTCCCATAGACGTCCATCAATCCTATTGGTGAGAGAGATGAGGGAATCGAGGTCAACCGGTAATTCTCGAGCAGCTAGCTCATCTTTTATTACCTCTGATAATCCGTGGAGGAAGGTATTGAAAAGGGACTCCGGATTCCAGGCACTCTCGGTGGCCAACGTGTCTACAGCGTAGTCTGCCACACTACGGGAGTCTTGACGTAATTCCAGTAGTTTTCGGGTTGCCTCTCCCCGGATTCCCGGAGAATCGAACACCTTCCTCACCTCTGCCAAAAAATCCTCTAGATGACAACAAATGGTGAATTGTTGCTCCCAAACTGCCGTAGCCCAGGAGAGTGGCCTTCCCGACATTAGCGTAATAATATACGCTATCTTCGATCGGTCTGAAGAGAACAAATATGGCTGTAGCTCAAAAATAAGGGAGCACTGAGATAGAAAACCCCAGCAGGTTCCAGGATCCCCAGAATATCGCTCCAGAAGAGGTAAGCGGGGTTCTCGGGGATCCAGGGTAGGCTGTACAAGCTCACCACTAATAGAAAAAAGGTTTCTGTGTGGTTGGGGGTTCTCAGAGGTGGCAGGCTGCCTATGAGCTAACTCCCTGATTTGCTCCAAAATAGCCTTAAACCCTTGGTTGTGGCGTTCCATAAGGGAACAAAGCCCTTCCAAAAGGACCAGTAGTAGTACATGCCCCCCAATGGTGGCTCCCTGCAGAGAGGGGGGTGGAGACAATCACAAGGACAGGTGAAACAGATCAGGGTGTGAAAGTATATTTCTGGTCGACCATCCTCCAATTATTTAAGTACCATCCTTCATTTATTTTTGTCATAGAAAATACACAATACTCAACTTTTATGCGAACATGCATCTTGTTTTTGGTTCGCAGACTAAGCCCCTGAATGCTAGCTAGCTACCTAACTTGCAAATCTGGGTCAGTTATCATACCTTTGTCCAAGTTGAAATGAGTTGGCCAGCTAGCTAATGTTAGCTAGCCAGTTCGAGTTTAAACATTATTGAAAGTAAACTGCTTACATCCTATGATTAGCTAGCAAGCTAGTATCCAATTGCCTGCCACGTATTGAAGATGTCAATGGGCTACAGTTAGCTGTTGCTAGCAAGGAAGCTAGCTAACATGAGCTATGTTGATGAATAGATACATGAGAAATGAGATCAAGTTGAGACTCTGGACAAGGCGGATAAGGTATAATAAAAGACCGTTTATTCAAGCGTAATGATATCTGGCAAAGCGTGCTGCACGGCCCCTTCGTCTAGCTCTTATGGAACTGTCGGAAAAAGAGAGCGAAACATGATGTGCAGTCCCTTTAATACATTGAAATGACGTAGGTAGATTCTGGTAGTCCTGGCTTCTGGTAGGTTGCTTGTAGGTGATATACAGTCCCCTCCAGCCTGGTGTCCGTATCCCATTGGTTCTCGACAGAGTTCTTTATCTTTGGAGCCCATCCCGAAGGGGGTCGGGTGTTTGTGTTTTAGGAATTTCAGTGTATATGTTCAGTGTACATGTTATCTCAGTCAGCCACCCATACAGGGTTGTACCAGTGCGATTAGTATCTACAGAAGGACAGGGGGGGGAGGGTTATGACACAGTGTGCAAGCCACAATTGCATGGTTAGGCCACAGGCAGACAACAGTCAGTGAATGCGTTATTACATGCGTTTAATATGTTTATTACAGCTACACACATCTTCCTCTCACATAATACATCACATTACACGTAATCTTGATATACTTAGCTACTTACCATTTCCCTTTCATCTGTGGTATCATAGCTACCATGGTTTCTATCATTATTAAATAATGTTTTATAACCAAAAGTATCTACTAGCTAGCACCAGCAATCTACATTGCTAACATAGTAACCAACACAAGTGTTTTCTTTAACATAATTCTTTGGTATTTTACCCCCTTTCTCTCCTCAATTTTGATCTTGTCATATCGCTGCAACTCTCCAACGGGCTTTAGAGGCAAAGCTCGGGTCATGCGTCCTCCGAAACTTGACCTGCTAAAATGCGATTATTAACACCCGCCCGCTTAACCTGGAAGTCGCACCAATATGTCAGAGGAAACACCGTTCATCTGACAACCAAGGTCAGCCTGCAGGCACCCGGCCCACCACAAGGAGTCTCTAGAGCATGATGAGCCAAGTAAAGCCCCTTGGCCAAACCCTCCCTAACCCGGATGACATTAGCCCAATTGTGCGCCATCCTATGGGACTCCTGATTCAGGCCGGTTGTGATACAAACCGGAACAAACCAGGGACTGTAGTGACACCTCTAGCACTGCGATGCAGTGCCTTGTACCGCTGTGCCACTCGAGTCCCCCAACACCAGTGGTTTGACGGTTGATGGGCAGCAGAAGGGAGCGTGTCGGATATAATCCATTCCTGACCATACGGCAAAATATTGAAAATGCATTGAATGTTTGCACCAACTTTTTGGAAGACCATTTTCATTCATATTTGCCAAGCAAAATCATTTCACTCATATGCAGACTTGACAACAAATGTCCATATGTCAGGTGGGGGTGGACCACAACGTGTTGTCTCTGGGCAATTGGGCATAGTTGGCAAAAGTGGGCATGTAAGTAATCCATACCCAAGTCTTGACAAACTCACTTACAATACACAGTTTTGGACGAGACTGTCATTATGACCAAAATGATCCTATTTACACGTTGTAGTACATTTAGACACTATAATGAATGTGTCTGACTCATATCGATAACACATAGGCGTTTACAACCAGAGAAGTTGGTTTTAAGGGGCAGTTGACATTTAACTGGTTGTGTCTTCCATAGACACCAATGCAATAGAAGCTGGGTCTAGTCTACTTAGATCATTGACTTTCATTCAAAACTACAAAAAACTGCTAGTTGGCTGTCTCCTTCCTCTTCCGTCTCTGCGTTTACCATGAAACATCTAGGGATATACAGTACCAGTCAAAAGTTGGGACACACCTACTCAAGGGTTTTTTCTTTCTCTACATTGTAAAATAACAGTGAAGACATCAAAACTATGAAATAACACATATGGAATCATATACTAAGCAAAAAAGTGTTAAACAAATAAAAATATGTTTTAGGTTTGAGATTCTTCAAAGTAGCCGACGTTTGCCTTGATGACAGCTTTGCACACTCTTGGCATTCTCTCAACCAGCTTCATGAGGTAGTCACCTGGAATGCATTTCAATTAACAGGTGTGCCTTGTTAAAAGTTAGTTTGTGCAATTTCTTTCCTTGTTAATGCATTAATCAATCAGGGGTGCTACTTTGGTTTTAGAAGTAGGGGGGACATCATTTGTTTGTTTTTATAGTTTTTGTATCCAGTTGCATTAACACTTCACACAGCCTACCCGACTGCTCGGAGGCATCCGCACGGTCCTAAAGCACACTATTGCATCATTTTGTATCACATTCCAATGATACAACTGGAGGGGCCAAAAACGCCTTTTCCTGTAGTCCATGATCAGCTCCTTTTTCTTGCTCACATTGAGGGAGAGGTTGTGGTCCTGGCACCACACTGCCAGTTCTCTGACCTCCCTATAGGCTGTCTCATCATTGTCGGTGATCAGGCTGACCACTGTTGTGTCGTCTTGCAATGCAAACTTAATGATTGTGTTGGAGTCGGGTTTGGCAATGCAGTCTTGGATGAACAGGGAGTACAGGAGGGGACTAACTACACACCCCTGAGGGGCCCCAGTGTTGAGGATCATTGTGGCAGACGTGTTGTTGCCTACCGTTACCACCTGGGGGCGGCCGGTCAGGAAGTCCAGGAATCAGTTGCAGAGGGAGGCGTTTAGTCCCAGGGTCCTTAGCTTAGTGATGAGCTTCGTGGGCAGTATGGTGTTGAACGCTGAGCTGTAGTCAATGAACAGCATTCTGACAAAGGTGTTCCTTTTGTCCAGGTGGGAAAGGGCAGTTGTGGAGTGTGATTGAGTTTGCGTCATCTGTGGATCTGATGGGGTGGTATGCAAATTGGAGTGGGTCTAGGGTATCCGGGAAGATGCTGTTGATGTGAGTCATGACCAGCCTTTCAAAGCACTTCAGGGCTACCGACGTGAGTGCGACAGGGCGGTAATCAATTAGATAGGTTACCTTTGCTTCCTTGGGCACAGGGAAAATGGCGGGGATTTCGGCCTGAGCAGTATATCCTTCTCGTCGGACTCGTTAAAGGAAAAAGCTTCTTACTGATTGTTGTGAGTAATCTCTGTTTTGATTTCCAGAAGTTATTTTCGGTCATAACAGACAGTAGCAGCAACGTTATGTACAAAATAAGTTTAAAAAATAAGTTAAAAACAACACAAAAAAACTAACAAAATAGCACAAATGGTCGGGAGCATGTAACATGTCAGCCATCCTCTTCAGCGCCATTTGCGAGGCTAGTGTGGCTTGGTGATTTCCGCTTGTATAGTGTAAACGTGGGATTGCGGGGCCTTGCTTGGCAATGTATTTCCACTTACCACGTTGGGGCGATGTAACAACGGAGCCCCATTAATTTTCAAAGGATGGAAGGGATGTAGGCGGGGGACCATTGGGCGATGCAAGCATGGACGAGGTAGTGTGAACAGGGAGGGACCAAAGTTGGGGAAAGCTGAACTTTATCTAAATACTCCGCGATATCGCGACACTATTGACCAATCGAAGCTCACTACAGCATCCAGCCCCAACTGAATAGGCTGTTGATACCTAGCACCACCTAGTCTGCTTGCTAGCAGCCACATGAGGGTGAAGCTAGAGTGGCTTTTCAAATGATTGTGTAATGTGGAAATCCACTTAGACTCCTTTGTGCCCTACAATTTTAATTGAATATGTGTATATGAATAAAAGTAAACCTACATTTTGGATAAATATAGGCATGTCTCTTTTCTATCTCTGATGGTATATTAGAATCACTAACAGTGGGCCACAATCCAGTTGGAACTGAAACTCCACAGTTTATGTAACGGTTCTCATCTGGTGAAGGAGAAGCGGACCAAAATGCAGCGTGGAATTTTAGAGACATGTTTAATGACGATGAAAAAACACGAACAATACAAAAACAACATACGGACCGTGAAAACCTATATAGCCTATCTGGTGACAACAAACACAGAGACAGGAACAATCACCCACGACATACTCAAAGAATATGGCTGCCTAAATATGGTTCCCAATCAGAGACAACGATAAACACCTGCCTCTGATTGAGAACCACTCCAGACAGCCATAGACTTTGCTAGATAACCCCACTAAGTCACACACCCGAAAACCCACAAAACCCCAAGACAAAACACATCACAAATAAACCCATGTCACATCCTGGCCTGACCAAATAAATGAAGACAAACACAATATATTACGACCAGGCGTGACAGTTTATCTATAATTATTTAATCAAACCCAATAAAAACATCCCTTGGACTCAATACAATTCAATGAAATACACGTTTTCCAAGAGCTTTTTAATTTCACCCAGGTCCCAGCTCTCCTTCCTTAGCCTATAGTATAGGTAACTGATCCTGAAGTGATCTGGCGCCCAGTGGCTGTTTATTTTACATGAGGGCCTGAGTGGTATAAAAACTCCACGTCATTGGCTATGTTCCTCTAGGACCTACAACCTTATCTTTAGAGGAATAACTGATTTGAAAGTGCCCACTGTAAGACACCAGCGTTTGTCTCAAACCGCGAACCTTAAGTGAGTTGGTGCCCTCCCATGGGACCGGGATGCAGTCAGTTAAATGCAAGTGTTGCTTAACCACATGGGGCGGAAACACTGAGGGAATCAATATAGCCTCTGTCTGTCTCTGGGTCAGGTCAGACAAGTCTGGTCTCAGACGTCGGGGGCAGCTCAGACAACTGGCTGGCTGGTCTGTTGGTGGTAGCCTAATAATAATAATAAAACAACAAAATCAACATCACAATAATCCTACTAATAATCATAGTATTAATACTACTACTAATAATAATAACAATAATAATAATAATAATAAATTGACTTTAGATTAAATGGTTAGCCTTGTAAGGAATTGCTACCAAAATATCCACTAACTAGCCTAAATAGCCTACAATTGTTTCCATAAAAATGTAGTATCTTATGAGACATCAATGATAGAGTTCACCAAAGTTTGCGACAGTTCATCTGTGCCTTTTTGATATTGTTGATTGTTGGCTACCACATGCTAGCCTAATTGCACCCCTGTTGCATCTGAATATCAAGTTCAATTATGTCCAAATATCTTCAATTACACATATTGTTAATGATATAACTGATAAAGATCATGCCACCATGGCCATTGAGTTTTGGACCATTCCGTATATAAATAATTAGCCTACTCTAATTCTACTCGACACGTTTAGACTATTCAATTTTACTTGGGCTACCAACCAGTGTTGCATTCAAAATAGCTGCAACACTCAAGTGTGAACTCCATTCATAGTGTGCCCCATCAAAACTTGAAGACAGAAATAAATAAAACATCATGACGAATAAAATTACTGCAAATTATTATAGTCTGACAACTCACTCTCTCAAAAAAACATTTGTCTTCAATTGTATTAAGATGAATCAACACTTTTCTCCTGCATCCAACATTTGGAAACATAGTTGCTCTTATTTGAAGTGGAATTAATTTTGAATTACTGCAAAATAAATGTATCCTACTGTAGACATTGTGGGTTTGTTATTAACGCCTCTACTTTGATCTGTAAAAAAAACATAAAGGCCTGGCTCAGTGGTTCCACGATCTATAATTTTACAGAAAGTTTTGGGAATTGTTTGGGGATTATAAACTCTATTGTTTTAAAACGTTTTTTTTCTTCTCACAATTCACAAATCTTAGGTCCAATTTAAATACGAACAGTGAAAATATTTTATTAAAGTGACAGCCCACATGATTATATAAGTCCATAACAGCCCCAACATTCTTCTGTAATAAAGGTTGTATAGCCTAACAGGTGCCAATAGGAATATTTCATTTTTACCCAGGAAAAAAACATGTCCCTAATACAGCATGTAGGTATACAGAACCTTCTATTTGGCTCAAGGCCTATTTAATGTAGCCCCGAATAGGCTATTGGCAAACGCCCATCGCGTGATTCCTCATGTGGCCTGTACATCTCATTAATGACGTTTAAATCACACTACAGGCTGTTATTTCAAGACCAGGGGGTTGTGAAGACAGGTGTGTCAGGCTACCTGCTGGTTTTGGCAAGCATGCACCCCTAATTTAGTCTGGGTACCAGTCGTTTTAGCTAACATTCCACTGTACAAGGTGTGGAATGAAATAGCTGAACAGTGATGGCAGCAGGCTACTAGCTTGCCCTAATTCCTTTGGCTTTAGTTGTGTGTGTGTGTGTGTGTGTGTGTGTGTGTGTGTGTGTGTGTGTGTGTGTGTGTGTGTGTGTGTGTGTGTGTGTGTGTGTGTGTGTGTGTGTGTGTGTGTGTGTGTGTGTGTGTGTGTGTGTGTGTGTGTGTGTGTGTGTGTGTGTTATAATGACTGCAAAAATAGCACTTTCTAGCTGCTTTTGAACCATGAAGCGTTGAACCACAAATTCCCCCAAATTGAGATAGCCCTATATGGTTCCCACAGAAATAAAGAGTGCAAATTCCTTATTTCGAAAACAATTTAAAACTGCGTGAAAACTGTTTTTTTTGTCTTTGTAGATGTATAAACCGCAGCTCAATGTGACTTCCATTAATTTTGCTGCACAGTAAAATGTGGGTGGCCGACAAGGCTCATTATTTTACAGTTTTGTTGCATTTGAGCCATTTTATACAAGTATTACGGAACACGTGAAACGTTTAAACTACTCTGAAATGAAAGAGGGCTCTAGAAGTGCACAGAACCGTTTACCACAAATCTCCTGAGAACGTCCATATCGACAGGCGATGAATGAGAAGGTACCACCCGGGCTTAATGGTTATTTATGTTCTAGTGGGGGAGGGTACATGGGGACAAGAGACTAACCCAAAGCAGACTACTTTTAATCCTTAACATCTGATAGTGATATCCAATCCAAGACCTGCTCAATGGGAGATACAATGCATTCAGAAAGTATTCAGACCCCTCGACTTTTTCCACATTTTGTTACGTTACAGCCTTATTCTAAAATGGATTTTTTTTAAATGTTCCTCATCAATCTAGACACACAAGCTACACACGTGAGATTTTAGCAAATTTATTACAAATAAAAAACAGAAATACCTTTACATAAGTATTCAAAACTTGAGCTCAGGTAGATCCTTGTTTCCATTGATATCCGTGAGATTTTTTCTACAACTTGATTGGAGTCCACCTGTGATAAATTCAATTGATTGGACATAATTTGGAAAGGCACACACCTATCTATCTGAGGTCCCACAGTTGACAGTGCATGTCAGAGCAAAAATCAAGCCATGAGGTCGGTGGAATTTTCTGTAGAGCTACGAGACAGGATTGTGTCGAGGCACAGATCTGTGGAAGGGTAGCATTGAGGTTTGGAATCTCCAACCACTGCCCAGCCAAACTGAGCAATCGGGTGAGAAGGGCCTTGGTCAGGGAGGTGACCAAGAACCCGATGGTCACTCCAACAGAGCTCATGAGTTCCTCTGTGGAGAACCTTTCCTTAAGGACAACCATCTCTTCTGCACTCCACCAATCAGGCCTTTCTGTTAGAGTGTATATAAGATCAGCGTCAACTCACCATCAGTACGACCAAGAATATGTTTTTCGCGACGCGGATCCTGTGTTCTGCCTTACTAACAGGACAACGGAATGGATCGCATGCAGCGACCCAAAAACGACTCTGAAAAAGAGGGAAACGAGGCGGTCTTCTGGTCAGACTACGGAGACGGGCACATCTTGCCCCACTTCCTAGCATTCTTCTTGCCAATGTCCAGTCTCTTGACAACAAGGTTGATGAAATCCGAGCAAGGGTAGCATTCCAGAGGGACATCAGAGACTGTAACGTTCTGTGCTTCACGGAAACATGGCTCACTGGAGAGACGCTATCCGAAGCGGTGCAGCCAACGGGTTTCTCCACGCATCGCGCCGACAGAAACAAACACCTTTCTGGTAAGAAGAGAGGTGGGGGCATATGCCTTATGGCTAACGAGGCATGGTGCGATGAAAGAAACATACAGGAACTCAAATCCTTCTGTTCACCTGATTTAGAATTCCTCACAATCAAATGTAGACCGCATTATCTACCAAGAGAATTCTCTTCGATTATAATCACAGCCGTATATATCCCCCCCCAAGCAGACACATCGATGCCTCTGAACGAACTTTATTTAACTCTTTGCAAACTGAAAACCATTTATCCGGAGGCTGCATTCAGTGTTGCTGGGGATTTTAACAAGGCTAATCTGAAAACAAGACTCCCTAAATTTTATCAGCATATCGATTGCGCAACCAGGGGTGGAAAAACCTTGGATCACTGTTACTCTAACTTCCGCGACGCATATAAGGCCCTGCCCCGCCCCCCTTTCGGAAAAGCTGACCACGACTCCATTTTGCTGATACCTGCCTACAGACAAAAACTAAAACAAGAAGCTCCCACGCTGATGTCTGTCCAACGCTGGTCCGACCAAGCTGACTCCACACTCCAAGACTGCTTCCATCACGTGGACTGGGACATGTTTCGTATTGCGTCAGATAACAGCATTGACGAATACGCTGATTCGGTGTGCGAGTTCATTAGAACGTGCGTTGAAGATGTCGTTCCCATAGCAACGATTAAAACATTCCCTAACCAGAAACCGTGGATTGATGGCAGCATTCGCGTGAAACTGAAAGCGCGAACCACTGCTTTTAATCAGGGCAAGGTGTCTGGTAACATGACTGAATACAAACAGTGCAGCTATTCCCTCCGTAAGGCTATCAAACAAGCTAAGCGTCAGTACAGAGACAAAGTAGAATCTCAATTCAACGGCTCAGACACAAGAGGCATGTGGCAGGGTCTACAGTCAATCACGGACTACAGGAAGAAACCCAGCCCAGTCACGGACCAGGATGTCTTGCTCCCAGGCAGACTAAATAACTTTTTTGCCCGCATTGAGGACAATACAGTGCCGCTGACACGGCTTGCAACGGAAACATGCGGTCTCTCCTTCACTGCAGCCGAGGTGAGTAAAACATTTAAACGTGTTAACCCTCGCAAGGCTGCTGGCCCAGACGGCATCCCCAGCCGCGCCCTCAGAGCATGCGCAGACCAGCTGGCTGGTGTGTTTACGGACATATTCAATCAATCCCTATACCAGTCTGCTGTTCCCACATGCTTCAAGAGGGCCACCATTGTTCCTGTTCCCAAGAAAGCTAAGGTAACTGAGCTAAACGACTACCGCCCGTAGCACTCACTTCCGTCATCATGAAGTGCTTTGAGAGACTAGTCAAGGACCATATCACCTCCACCCTACCTGACACCCTAGACCCACTCCAATTTGCTTACCGCCCAAATAGGTCCACAGACGATGCAATCTCAACCACACTGCACACTGCCCTAACCCATCTGGACAAGAGGAATACCTATGTGAGAATGCTGTTTATCGACTACAGCTCGGCATTCAACACCATAGTACCCTCCAAGCTCGTCATCAAGCTCAAGACCCTGGGTCTCGACCCCGCCCTGTGCAACTGGGTACTGGACTTCCTGACGGGCCGCCCCCAGGTGGTGAGGGTAGGTAACAACATCTCCTCCCCACTGATCCTCAACACTGGGGCCCCACAAAGGTGCGTTCTGAGCCCTCTCCTGTACTCCCTGTTCACCCACGACTGCGTGGCCACGCACGCCTCCAACTCAATCATCAAGTTTGCGGACGACACAACAGTGGTAGGCTTGATAACCAACAACGACGAGACGGCCTACAGGGAGGAGGTGAGGGCCCTCGGAGTGGGGTGTCAGGAAAATAACCTCACACTCAACGTCAAAAAAACTAAGGAGATGATTGTGGACTTCAGGAAACAGCAGAGGGAACACCCCCCTATCCACATCGATGGAACAGTAGTGGAGAGAGTAGCAAGTTTTAAGTTCCTCGGCATACACATCACAGACAAACTGAATTGGTCCACTCACACAGACAGCATCGTGAAGAAGGCGCAGAAGCGCCTCTTCAACCTCAGGAGGCTGAAGAAATTCGGCTTGTCACCAAAAGCACTCACAAACTTTTACAGATGCACAATCGAGAGCATCCTGTCGGGCTGTATCACCGCCTGGTACGGCAACTGCTCCGCCCTCAACCGTAGGGCTCCAGAGGGTAGTGAGGTCTGCACAACGCATCACCGGGGGCAAACTACCTGCCCTCCAGGACACCTACACCACCCGATGTTACAGGAAGGCCATAAAGATCATCAAGGACATCAACCACCCGAGCCACTCCCTGTTCACCCCGCTATCATCCAGAAGGCGAGGTCAGTACAGGTGCATCAAAGCTGGGACCGAGAGACTGAAAAACAGCTTCTATCTCAAGGCCATCAGACTGTTAAACAGCCACCACTAACATTGAGTGGCTGCTGCCAACACACTGACACTGACTCAACTCCAGCCACTTTAATAATGGGAATTGATGGGAAATGATGTAAATATATCACTAGCCACTTTAAACAATGCTACCTTATATAATGTTACTTACCCTACATTATTCATCTCATATGCATACGTATAAACTGTACTCTATATCATCGACTGCATCCTTATGTAATACATGTATCACTAGCCACTTTAACTATGCCACTTTGTTTACATACTCATCTCATATGTATATACTGTACTCGATACCATCTACTGTATCTTGCCTATGCTGCTCTGTACCATCACTCATTCATATATCCTTATGTACATATTCTTTATCCCCTTACACTGTGTATAAGACAGTAGTTTAGGAATTGTTAGTTAGATTACTTGTTGGTTATTACTGCATTGTGGGAACTAGAAGCACAAGCATTTCGCTACACTCGCATTAACATCTGCTAACCATTTGTACAGTGCCTTGCGAAAGTATTCGGCCCCCTTGAACTTTGCGACCTTTTGCCACATTTCAGGCTTCAAACATAAAAATATAAAACTGTATTTTTTTGTGAAGAATCAACAACAAGTGGGACACAATCATGAAGTGGAATGACATTTATTGGATATTTCAAACTTTTTTAACAAATCAAAAACTGAAAAATTGAGCGTGCAAAATTATTCAGCCCCTTTACTTTCAGTGCAGCAAACTCTCTCCAGAAGTTCAGTGAGGATCTCTGAATGATCCAATGTTGACCTAAATGACTAATGATGATAAATACAATCCACCTGTGTGTAATCAAGTCTCCGTATAAATGCACCTGCACTGTGATAGTCTCAGAGGTCCGTTAAAAGCGCAGAGAGCATCATGAAGAACAAGGAACACACCAGGCAGGTCCATGATTCTGTTGTGAAGAAGTTTAAAGCCGGATTTGGATACAAAAAGATTTCCCAAGCTTTAAACATCCCAAGGAGCACTGTGCAAGCGATAATATTGAAATGGAAGGAGTTTCAGACCACTGCAAATCTACCAAGACCTGGCCGTCCCTCTAAACTTTCAGCTCATTCAAGGAGAAGACTGATCAGAGATGCAGCCAAGAGGCCCATGATCACTCTGGATGAACTGCAGAGATCTACAGCTGAGGTGGGAGACTCTGTCCATAGGACAACAATCAGTCGTATATTGCACAAATCTGGCCTTTATGGAAGAGTGGCAAGAAGAAAGCCATTTCTTAAAGATATCCATAAAAAGTGTTGTTTAAAGTTTGCCACAAGCCACCTGGGAGACACACCAAACATGTGGAAGAAGGTGCTCTGGTCAGATGAAACCAAAATTGAACTTTTTGGCAACAATGCAAAACGTTATGTTTGGTGTAAAAGCAACACAGCTCATCACACCATCCCCACTGTCAAACATGGTGGTGGCAGCATCATGGTTTGGGCCTGCTTTTCTTCAGCAGGGACAGGGAAGATGGTTAAAATTGATGGGAAGATGGATGGAGCCAAATACAGGACCATTCTGGAAGAAAACCTGATGGAGTCTGCAAAAAACCTGAGACTGGGACGGAGATTTGTCTTCCAACAAGACAATGATCCAAAACATAAAGCAAAATCTACAATGGAATGGTTCAAAAATAAACATATCCAGGTGTTAGAATGGCCAAGTCAAAGTCCAGACCTGAATCCAATCGAGAATCTGTGGAAAGAACTGAAAACTGCTGTTCACAAATGCTCTCCATCCAACCTCACTGAGCTCGAGCTGTTTTGCAAGGAGGAATGGGAAAAAATGTCAGTCTCTCAATGTGCAAAACTGATAGAGACATACCCCAAGTGATTTACAGCTGTAATCGCAGCAAAAGGTGGCGCTACAAAGTATTAACTTAAGGGGGCTGAATAATTTTGAACGCCCAATTTTTCAGTTTTTGATTTTTTTTAAAGTTTGAAATATCCAATAAATGTCGTTCCACTTCATGATTGTGTCCCACTTGTTGTTGATTCTTCACAAAAAAATACAGTTTTATATCTTTATGTTTGAAGCCTGAAATGTGGCAAAAGGTCGCAAAGTTCAAGGGGGCCGAATACTTTCGCAAGGCACTGTATGTGACAAATAAAATTTGATTTGATTTGATTTGAGTGGCCAGACGGAAGACACTCCTCACTAAAAACGCACATGACAGTCCGCTTGGAGTTTGTCTAAAGGCACCTCAAGGACTCAGACCCTGAGAAACAAGATTCTCTGGTCTGATGAAACCAACCAACCAACCAACTCTTTGGCCTGAATGCCAAGCATCACGTCTGGAGGACACCTGGCACCATCCCTACGGTGAAGCATGGCAGTGGCAGCATCATGCTGTTGGGTGGATTTTCAACAGCAGAGACTGGGGGACTAGGGAAAGATGAACAGAGCAAAGTACAGAGATATCCTTGATGAAAACCTGTTCCAGAGAGCTCAGGACCTCACACTGGGTTGAATGTACCTCCCAACAGGACAACAACCCTAAACAAACAGCCAAGACATTGCAGGAGTGGCTTCGGGACAAGTTTCTGAATGTCCTTGAGTGGCCCAGCCAGAGCCCAGATTTGAACCCGATCGAACATCTCTGGAGATACCAGAAAATAGCTGTGCAGCAACTTTCCCCATCCGATCTGACAAAGCTTGAGAGGATCTGCAGAAAAGAATGGGAGAAACTCCCAATACAGGTGAACCAAGCTTGTAGCATCATACCCAAGAAGAGTAAAGGCTGTAATCGCTGCCAAAGATGCTGAGTACTGAGTAAAGGGCCTTAATATTTAGGTAAATGTCATTTTTTCGTCTTTTATTTGTAATAAATTTGTTACATTTTCTAAAAACCTGTTTTGCTTTGTCGTTATGGGTTATTGTGTGTAGATTGATGAGGGGGAAAACCAATTTAATACATTTTTATAATACGGCTGTAACGTAGCAACGTGGTAAAAGCCAATGGGTTTGAATATTTTCCAAATGCACTGTATATCACAACTAAATCTATGACTGATAAACTATTACTCCACATCAACTCTTCTACCACATTGCTTTCTTGATATCTCAGTCAACCAGACAGCTTCTACAGGCCCTAGTTTTGTCGCACCAGGACTACTGCCCAGTTGCGTGGTCAGGTGTGGCAAAGAAGGACATAGGGAAATTGCAGTTTGTCCAAAACAGAGCAGCATGTATTGTACTTAGATGTACACGGGTGAATGGCTATTGCATGCATGTCAATCTCTCTTGGCTCAATGTCGAGGAGAGATTGACTGCATCACTATTGGTTTTTGTGCAAGGTGTTGAAGGTACTGAACTGTCTATTCAAGCAGTTCGCACACAGTTCGGACACTCACACAAGACATGCAACCAGAGGTCTTTTCACAGTCCCCAGATCCAGAACAGAGGCTGGGAAACACATATAATTGAAAAGAACACCTTATGGCAAGGCGAGGATTGTGAAGAGACACAGACATTGTTATGAATATTGTATTGTATGTTGTATTGTATTATAAATTGTAATTTGTATGTGATACATGGATGGGATACGACTGTGATATGTGGTTGTCTCACCTGGCAATCTTAAGATAAATGCACTAGCTGTGGGTCGCTCTGGATGGGAGCGTCTGCTGAATAGCTAAATTGTATTGTAAATGTAGTGCTATGTATGTATATTATGTATTTCATTTGTTGTGTTGTTTCCTGTTTGGATCCCAGGAAGATAAGCCGCTGCCTCGGCAGCAGCTAATTGGAGATCCTAATAAATACAAAAAATAATATCACTAATGATATAAACAAATAATAATAATATATGAACAGGATGAATGTATTTTTGTGTGTGTATCTATGCATTATGTATGTGCGAAATGTGTTATCAATGTATTTGTGCACACAAGCACATGCACACACTTGCACACGCACCATTCCATTAAAATCACATTGTAGAGGGCGCACAGTTGCCTTCATGACATTGTTAGTAATTACATGTGTATGATTTGTCACAGGCTAAGGCAGATCTGACATTTGACAGTTATATTTCAGTCTTTGGGTCCCTTGGGACTATTTTTAGGCTGCTGAAAGTGGCTCTTTTGGAAATAAGTTCCTGACTATATCAAAGATAACCACCACAGTCACAGTGGTGGGCTAGGGCCAGGTCTCTGCCAGCTCGCTCTGTGTGTGTGTGTGTGTGTGTGTGTGTGTGTGTGTGTGTGTGTGTGTGTGTGTGTGTGTGTGTGTGTGTGTGTGTGTGTGTGTGTGTGTGTGTGTGTGTGTGTGTGTGTGTGTGTGTGTGTGTGTGTGTGTGTGCGGGGTGTATGCAACGTGTTACGTAACTCAGCGTAACTAAAGGGCACAGGGACTGGGGGACAAATGGATCCCATGTTTGCAGGAAAACACGCTGGAGGCACAGGAAAACTTTGTTGTTTATGAAGAACACGTGAAAACAATCAAATCCGAATTATCTTCCTGTTGTTCCAGCTTTTGTCTTTGCAGTTTTCAGTCTGTTTGCCAGGAGTGTCGCCACCCAGCGAGCAAGTCTAGGTCTGTATATGGATGGAGAGAGTATTGTACACACACACATGCAGACACACATACCGGTAGACATGCACACAGACCTACGCACAAACAAAAACTCATACACACACTCAAAGACACGTGCAAATACTCAAACACATAGATTACACACACACACAAACACACACACGCACTTTCCAAACTGTTGTACGAGGAGCATCCGACAGTAAAGCTCAAGGGGATCTGATAAATAGTCCGTCCACAGGAAATTATTTGCAGGCCTGCTCAGCATAAAAAGCCATTTACATAGGATTTTTCATATGTGTCAGGATTTGGCCAGGGTTGTTCCGGGTTTTTGTCAGTAGATGTCCCCATTGTGCTTTTTGTCCCTGTGTTTTTCCCTTGATCCCCATTATTGTTTGCACCTGTGTCTCGTTTCCCCTGATTGTATTTAAACCCTTTGTTTCCCTCAGTTCTGTGCTCTGTGTTTGTATGTTAGCACCCTGCCCTAGTGTTCTGTGTGCTCTTGTCGATTCCGGGTGACGTTCTTGTGGTATTCTGTTTTTTGTTTTTGTTTATTTTTGGTGAGTTTCTTTTGAGTTCTTTTGTGTTTTACCTACCACCTTTTGGATTTGCCATTTTTGTATTTTAGGATTTTTTCTTTATTAAATACACCATCTTAAGTACTGCTGTGTCTGCCTCATCTTCTGGGTTCTGCTGTCTATTCGTGGCTCAGTTGGTTAAGTGACTGTTTCTCACTCCGGAGACCCAGGTTCGAAACCGGGTCCTGACAGAAACACAGAGCCAAAAATGAACCCAGAGGCAGCCAGTTCCCAGGACCTTTTGCCACGCTGTCCCACCACCAGGAGACTGTCCAACGCCACGAAGCCGCCCTGGTTCAGCAAGAGGCCTTAATGGCTAGACATTCTCATCTTCTGTCGGAGATGCTGACTTCCATTAAGCAAATATCTGATCGACTTACCCCAGCAACAGTTCCCGTCCCAGTACCTCAAGTTCACGTACCCATGGCAGTTAACCCCCTGGCTGAACCTCGTCTTCCACCTCCCCAACGGTTCTCAGGTGATCCAAGTGCTTGTAAAGGGTTTCTCACTCAATGTTCTCTCTCCTTTGAGCTGCAACCCTCGTCGTTTCCCACCGACCGGTCTAAGATCGCATATATCATCACCCTGCTGTCGGAAAAAGCCCTGGCCTGGGCAACTGCTGTGTGGGATGCCCATAGTTCCTGCTGTGCCAGCTACTCTGCCTTTGCTGAGGAATTCAAACGAGTGTTTCAAGGCCCAAGCAGTGGTTCTGACTCAGCCAAACAGCTCCTGACTCTCCATCAAGGTTGGCGCAGCGTGACGGACTATGCCATCCAGTTCCGCACGGTGGCAGCAGCGAGTGGCTGGAACAACGAGGCGCTCACGGTGTGCTTTCTGAAAGGCCTTTCCGACACTATCCAAGATGAACTGGCCACTCGGGAACCACCGGACAATCTCGAGTCCCTGATCAAGTTGGCCTCACGCATTGACCAGCGTCTGAGAGAGAGAGAACTCAACCGTAGACCTCTAGCTCCTATCAGTCCCAGCTCCGAGTCCCCACCTTTATCATCACTGGCTCCACCGGAACCCATGCAGATTGGACGCATCTCCCAGGCTGAGAGAGACCGCCGGATGAGGGAGCGACGCTGTCTATATTGCGGCAAACCGGGCCATTTCCGTTCCACGTGTCCCGGGCTCCAGGGAAACGCTCTGTCCCGTACAGACCGGGGGAACTGTAACGGAAACATAACCTCCTCCCATCCGTCCAACTCCCGTCTGCTCATTCCAGTCACCCTCTCCTGGGACAACCACAAGCTTCACCTTCAAGCCTTGGTAGACTCTGGAGCCGCAGGTAACTTCATGGATGGTGTCTGGGCGAAGGAGAATGGCGTTCCCTCTGAACTTCTAAGTGACCCCATGAGGGTTACTACATTGGATGGAAGCCCTTTGGGATCTGGACTTGTCACTCATGTCACTACCTCCTTGAGACTTTCAGTTTCACAACACCAGGAATTGATGAACTTTCATTTGATCTCCTGTTCCGAGTTCCCTCTCGTCCTTGGATACCCCTGGCTTCACAGCCATAACCCTCACATCGACTGGTCTGTGGGCACTATCAATCAGTGGGGTCCTACGTGCCAAGCTACTTGTATTTTCCAGAATTCCCCGAGTTCTACTCCCGAGTCTTTAGAATCCATCGACCTGACCCGAGTTCCCGAGTGTTACCATGACCTCAAACTGGTGTTTAGCAAACAGAGGGCCACCATGCTACCACCCCATAGATCTTACGATTGCCCCATCGACCTGTTTCCGGGCACTTGCCCCCAGGGGTCGGATCTTTTCCCTATCTCCACCCGAACGAGCTGCTATGGATACCTACATCAAGGACTCTCTGGAAGCAGGCCTCATGCGTCCATCAACCTCCCGGCGGGAGCAGGGGTTTTTTTTGTGGCCAAGAAAGATGGTGGGTTACGTCCTTGCATCGACTACCGGGGACTCAATGACATAACCGTCCGTAACCGTTACCCGCTACCCCTTATGGCCACAGCCTTCGAGCTGCTCCAGGAAGCAGTTGTTTTCACTAAGCTTGACCTGCGGAACGCATACCATCTTGTGCGGATCAGACCTGGTGACGAGTGGAAGACCGCTTTCAACACGCCTACTGGTCACTATGAATACTTGGTGATGCCCTTCGGCCTGACCAACGCCCCAGCGGTGTTCCAAGCGCTCATAAACGATGTGCTTAGGGATATGCTTAACATATTTGTGTTCGTTTACTTGGATGACATCCTCATCTTTTCGAGCTCCCTTCAAGAACACACTAAGCATGTCAGACAAGTACTCAAACGCCTCCTGGACAGCCATCTGTACGTTAAGCCGGAAAAATGTGAATTCCATTCATCCCGCGTACAATTCCTGGGATTTGTAGTGGAACCCGGTCGAATCCAAATGGACCCTAGGAAGGTAGGGGCGGTAGCGGATTGGCCCACCCCCAAATCCGTTAAGGATGTTCAGCGTTTCCTGGGCTTCACAAACTTTTACCGCAAGTTCATCAAGAACTTCAGTTTGGTGGCAGCTCCTCTCTCAGCTTTAACCAAAGGTGGCAATGCAAGGTTTTTTGGGGAAGAGAAGCTGAGACGGCCTTCCAAGGACTCAAGCAGCGCGTCCTCTCTGCTCCCATCCTGATACTACCGACTACGGATGAACCATTTGTGGTGGAGGTAGACGCATCAGAGGTTGGTGTTGGAGCTGTCCTGTCTCAGAGGGGTGAAGACAAGAAGCTTCATCCGTGCGCTTTCTTCTCACACCGGCTTACCCCGACTGAGAGGAACTACGATGTGGGGGATCG
The DNA here is from genome assembly GCF_036934945.1 of Oncorhynchus masou masou. Classification (NCBI taxonomy): domain Eukaryota; kingdom Metazoa; phylum Chordata; class Actinopteri; order Salmoniformes; family Salmonidae; genus Oncorhynchus; species Oncorhynchus masou. The sequence continues at coordinate 30,196 of NW_027010262.1, forward strand.
TGAACTCCTAGCGGTTAAGATGGCATTGAAGGAATGGAGACACTGGCTCGAGGGGGCTTCTCACCCATTTCAAGTGCTTACGGACCACAAAAATCTGGAGTATATCCAGCAGGCGAAGCGATTGAACTCTAGACAAGCTAGATGGTCTCTTTTCTTCAATCGATTCCAGTTTATCCTCACCTATCGGCCCGGGTCGAAGAATCTCAAACCGGATGCCCTGTCCCGAGTCTACGCTCCTGCCATTCGAGATGACACGGACATGCCTGTCCTTCCTGCTGCTAAGATTGTGGCTCCGATCTCGTGGCAAGTTGAGGATACCGTGAGACGTGCTCAAGCTAGCGAACCGGACCCTAAAGGAAGCCCTGCCAATCGGTTGTTTGTCCCCAAGGCAGTGAGGACTCAGGTCCTTCTGTGGGGGCACTCCTCTCGCCTCACCTGTCATCCGGGCGTAGGTCGCACCTTGGAGTTCATCCAGCGTAAGTTCTGGTGGCCTACCATAAGAGAAGACGTTGCCACTTTCGTCAATGCCTGCCCCGTGTGCTGCCAGGGCAAATCTTCTCACCTCCGCCCTCAAGGACTCCTTCATCCTTTACCTGTTCCCCACAGACCCTGGTCCCATATCTCATTGGACTTTATTACTGGACTTCCTCCATCCCATGGCAATACTACTATCCTAGTCATAATCGACAGGTTTTCAAAAGCGGCCAGGTTCGTCCCTCTGACTAAGTTACCTTCTGCCAAGGAAACGGCTGAGTTGGTAATTAATCATGTGTTCCGAGTCTTCGGCATTCCTCAAGATGTGGTTTCTGACAGAGGTCCCCAGTTCGCCTCAAGGTTTTGGAAGGCCTTCTGCCAACTCATGGGGGCTTCTGCCAGTCTATCTTCAGGGTATCATCCGGAGTCCAACGGCCAAACAGAGAGGATGAATCAAGAGCTGGAAACCACCCTCCGATGTATGACTCGTGACAACCCGTCCACATGGTCATCCTTTATTGTTTGGGCCGAATACGCGCACAACACCTTGCGCTCCTCCTCCACTGGTATGTCCCCGCACGAGTGTCAGTTTGGCTATGCTCCTCCATTGTTCCCGGACCAGGAGGCAGAAGTCAGAGTGCCTTCAGCCTTGAGGTTCGTCAGACGCTGTCGGCTTATGTGGAGGAAGACCCGTCTTAATCTGATGCGTTCCTCACAGAGGTATCAACAACAAGCCAACAGACGTCGCCGTCCCGGGCCTACCCTGCGCCCGGCCAGAGAGTCTGGCTTTCCACAAGAGACTTACCTCTACGGGTGGAGTCTCGCAAGCTGTCCCAAAAATACATCGGTCCCTTCAAGGTTGCCAGGAGAGTTAACCCAGTTTCTTATCGCCTACACTTACCCAGATCCCTTAAGATTAATCCCACATTTCATGTGTCATTGTTAAAACCTGTTGTTTTTTCTCCCCTTGTCCCGGCAGACAGACCTCCCCTCCGCCTCGTGTCATTGGAGGCCAGCCGGCTTATACCGTCCACCGGATACTGGATTCCCGCCGGGTGCAGCGGTCCTGGCAGTATCTGGTGGACTGGGAAGGCTACGGTCCTGAGGAGCGCTCCTGGGTTCCTGCCAAAGACATCCTGGACCCTGACCTCATTCGTCAGTTCAGGGTCCTCCACCCTGAGAGAGCTGGTAGGAACGTCAGGAGCCGTTCCTAGGGGGGATTCTGTCAGGATTTGGCCAGGGTTGTTCCGGGTTTTTGTCAGTAGATGTCCCCATTGTGCTTTTTGTCCCTGTGTTTTTCCCTTGATCCCCATTATTGTTTGCACCTGTGTCTCGTTTCCCCTGATTGTATTTAAACCCTTTGTTTCCCTCAGTTCTGTGCTCTGTGTTTGTATGTTAGCACCCTGCCCTAGTGTTCTGTGTGCTCTTGTCGATTCCGGGTGACGTTCTTGTGGTATTCTGTTTTTTGTTTTTGTTTATTTTTGGTGAGTTTCTTTTGAGTTCTTTTGTGTTTTACCTACCACCTTTTGGATTTGCCATTTTTGTATTTTAGGATTTTTTCTTTATTAAATACACCATCTTAAGTACTGCTGTGTCTGCCTCATCTTCTGGGTTCTGCTGTCTATTCGTGGCTCAGTTGGTTAAGTGACTGTTTCTCACTCCGGAGACCCAGGTTCGAAACCGGGTCCTGACAATATGGTGCTGGGCTATAGACCATAGACACATATACACGCAATCTGTCCCTAACATATGTACATACTACTCTCAGACCAAAAGTGTGCACACACACTCATACACACACTTATTTACCTAATCCTCACATAGGGAGTTTCACGTCAGTTGTGGGCGAGCTGGAGTATGACAGTACAGTGGGACTTTTGAGATGAAGGTACTCTACCCTGGTCAACCAGGGGTGGTGCTGTAGTGGGGCAAACCCATCAGCAGTAGTCAGCTTATTTTCTCTCTCATTGACTCAGGCAGTGAGCCCTGAGAAAACCATTGCCTGGGAGGCACTTCTCTCTGGACCCTCTTAGAGTGCTCCTCGTCACATCTTTTACTGCCTGAGGATAAGGATTGGGCCAAAATCAGACTCAAGCTGCATCCCAAATGACACCCTATTCCCTTTTTATTTAATTACTTTTGCCATAGGGCTCTGGTTAAAAGTAGTGTACTATGTAGAGAATAGGGTCAGACTCAGTCCCTAGCTCAGTCTCTAGGAGCAGGTGTTTTACTCATCTAATCCACGGAGCAGAGGCTGAGGTAGACTGATATGTTATTGAGTAGGGTTATATGTGTTACATACTGTATATGTTGGTCTAAAGGCCAATGTAATTTGTTCACATGTACTGTATAGCAAACATGTAATGTATGTTTATGGTACAGATAGGATCTTAATTTAAGCCAGTTTGTTACAGTAGGAAAATAATCCTGCAGTAGCTGGAAATGTGAATTATTATGTGGATTATAATTAATGGACATTTTTATAGGCATTGATATATTTTTCCAGAAAGGAAAATCAAGTCTGAAGCGTATAAAATTGGAAATTACAAACTTCAGAAGCATTCTTAAAACTCAATTACACTACTAGTTAGAAATGTCCTGCATCGCAGGAAAGTTCTCCTGCAACAGGTGATTCAAATTAAGATCCTACACCTGTACGTGCATCCACAGTTTTGTTAGTTATTAGGAGTTCGTTGATGAGTTTCCACTTTTATTTGTATGTTAAGTGTGGTAAATACTGTATGTACATGTATATTATGTTGTTGTATGTTTTGAAGAGTTATTGGCATTACGCTTATTTCATTCAGTGTATTTCCCTTTCATTTGGTTATATCAATGACAGATGCACTGAAGATTGAATGAAATGGAAAAGTAGACACATTTGATCAAATGTCTGTTCATGTGTTTTACATATACCTTTTGCTATATATGACATATTTTTCCTGTGTAAGAATGACCCAAAATGATCATGTATCAAAAGTTCATAAAAATAGGCTGAACTCGCTTGATTGATTATTTAAACAGATGCTATCTGTGTGGCTGTAAAGGTATGTGAACTTCAGGGAACTGTTTTAGGGGACTAATAAGTTTCTCAATGACTCTGTCAGCTATCTGGCAAGACTGTGGTCTCGTCAGAATATGTCTGACTGAGAATTTAGATGATTAAATTCACACACAC
>NW_027010263.1:0-7500 GCF_036934945.1 Oncorhynchus masou masou
CCTCAAGCTGAACCTCGGCAAGACGGAGCTGCTCTTCCTCCCGGGGAAGGACTGCCCGTTCCATGATCTCGCCATCACGGTTGACAACTCCATTGTGTCCTCCTCCCAGAGCGCTAAGAACCTTGGCGTGATCCTGGACAACACCCTGTCGTTCTCAACCAACATCATGGCGGTGGCCCGTTCCTGTAGGTTCATGCTCTACAACATCCGCAGAGTACGACCCTGCCTCACACAGGAAGCGGCGCAGGTCCTAATCCAGTCACTTGTCATCTCCCGTCTGGATTACTGCAACTCGCTGTTGGCTGGGCTCCCTGCCTGTGCCATTAAACCCCTACAACTCATCCAGAACGCCGCAGCCCGTCTGGTGTTCAACCTTCCCAAGTCCTCTCACGTCACCCCGCTCCTCCGCTCTCTCCACTGGCTTCCAGTTGAAGCTCGCATCCGCTACAAGACCATGGTGCTTGCCTACGGAGCTGTGAGGGGAACGGCACGGCAGTACCTCCAGGCTCTGATCAGGCCCTACACCCAAGCAAGGGCACTGCGTTCATCCACCTCTGGCCTGCTCGCCTCCCTACCATTGAGGAAGTACAGTTCCCGCTCAGCCCAGTCAAAACTGTTCGCTGCTCTGGCCCCCAATGGTGGAACAAACTCCCTCACGACGCCAGGACAGCGGAGTCAATCACCACCTTCCGGAGACACCTGAAACCCCACCTCTTCAAGGAATACCTAGGATAGGATAAGTAATCCTTCTCACCCCCCCTTAATGATTTAGATGCACTATTGTAAAGTGGCTGTTCCACTGGATGTCAGAAGGTGAATTCACCAATTTGTAAGTCGCTCTGGATAAGAGCGTCTGCTAAATGACGTAAATGTAAATGTAAATGTAGATGGAGTCAGCGGTAGATGAAGTCAAGTAGATGGAGTCAGTGGTAGATGGAGTCAGCAGTAGATGGAGTCAGCGGTAGACGGAGTCAGCGGTAGATGGAGTCAGCAGTAGATGGAGTCAGCAGTAGATGGAGTCAGCGGTAGATGGAGTCAGCGGTAGACGGAGTCAGCGGTAGATGGAGTCAGCGGTAGATGGAGTCAGGGGTAGATGGAGTCAGGGGTAGACTGAGTCATGGGTAGACTGAGTCAGGGGCAGATGGAGTCTGGGGTAGACTGAGTCAGCGGTAGACGGAGTCAGGGGTAGATGGAGTCAGGGGTAGATGGAGTCAGGGGTAGATGGAGTCAGGGGTAGATGGAGTCAGGGGTAGATGGGGTCAGGGGTAGATGGAGTCAGGGGTAGATGGAGTCAGGGGTAGATGGGGTCAGGGGTGACCTAAGGGGTTTTCCTCTTGGAGCCACACACTTGTGTCCACATGTCTGTGTTTCTGTCACTGTGGCTGTCAACACATTGCCTTGTCTGCCTCCCCCGCACCTTCCCCTGCCACACCTCCGACCCCAGCCAGACTGTCCCCGTGCCCAGAGCGTCAGCGAGACTGCTCCGTCTCGGTGGCACCTCCAGTATCGGTCCACTGGGCCACCAGTCAGGCCTGTCTGGAAGATAGTGGCAAGTGGCCAGAGTTGGAGATAGTGTTCCGGTCTTTTCCACTGCTTTTCCACCAACCACCCATCCTGTTGACCTCGTGGACACAGCTGGCCATACGTGTTGATACCTGGAGCAGGCTGAGACAAAACAAGGGGACACTTTGTATAGGATTTACTCCTCTATCTCACAGACTGCTCCTGTTATCACACTGCCCTCTCAGTAGCTCCTAACTAGAATGTGTGCCAGTTCTTCTTTCTGCTGCACAGACTCCATTTTAACCCTTGTAGACAGACATCAAAATGTCTCTAAAACAGACCTGAACGAATGTCAAGGTGTCTTCCTACCAGGGACAAATTCGGATCGACATGAGGACCAAAAACCCAATTATTTTCTTAAATATCATCATCAGCAGACAAAACATAAGAACCATAAGCTTCACCTCTAAACCATCTGCTGAGTAAAGATCCATCAAGACAAGTCTGATTATGGATCCATTGAGATCCATTGAGATCATTGAATCCTTTGAGATCCATTGAGATCCATTGAGCTCATTTGAGATCCATTGAGATCCATTGAGATCCATTTGAGATCCATTGAGGTCGTTTGAGATCATTGAGATCCATTGAGATCATTGAGATCCATTGAGATCATTTGAGATCCTTTGAGATCCATTGAAGGATCATTTGAGATCCTTTGAGATCATTTGAGATCCATTGAGGTCGTTTGAGATCATTCCATGTCACCCAATTTCGATATGATTGCTTCCCCTTCTCTGAAGATGAAAATCGTTCCAAATAGGACCATTTTGTTCCCACGATTGTCCTTATTTGACTTGTCCTTTTTGTGTAAGCTGTGCCCGGTTGCTGGGGGTGTATTGGAGGAGGGCCGTCCCAGCTGTTTTCTGTTATTTGTTCATCTGGTCCTCTGATGGATCCAGGCACCAGACTCCATACGTACCCAAGGCCCCAGCCCCAGACTCAGCCTCCTGTAGCTAAGGCTGGGAGGCCATGTTCAGGAGGAGACCACAACGTTACCAGGGTGCTCTGATCTCTGCTGTTGTATTTATTATCACGGATGATTAGCATTTTGCATACATCCTGATTAAAACCCCTTTAGTGATCAGTTGTTGCATCTCCGAAGGGGAGATTCACCCAAAGTAACACTGAAAATATTCTGAATGAACTAGAGAATAACTCAATGCCCATATGTAGTTCTGTGTCATCAAACACACATTGGCCAGCCAGAATGACATTTGTCTTTGTATGCAATTCATTTTGAAGAAGAAGAAAAAAAGAGGAATTGAAAATAGTTTTCAATGTGTCTGACACTGTCCTACAGTACCCTGACTGAAATGGTAGACCAATCTAGTCCAGAAGGCTCCCTAAGACTATTCAAGTTTGTCCCACTGTTAACCTTGTTTACTGTATCACTGTTAACCTTGTTTACCGTATCACTGTTAACCATGTTTACTGTATCACTGTTAACCTTGTTTACTGTATCACTGTTAACCTTGTTTACCGTATCACTGTTAACCTTGTTTACTGTATCACTGTTAACCTTGTTTACAGATCGCTGTTAACCTTGTTTACCGATCACTGTTAACCTTGTTTACTGTATCACTGTTAACCTTGTTTAACAGTATCGCTGTTAACCTTGTTTACCATATCACTGTTAACCTTGTTTACCGTGATCGATGTTAACCTTGTTTACTGTATCGCTGTTAACCTTGTTTAACAGATCGCTGTTAACCTTGTTTGCAGATCGCTGTTAACCTTGTTTACTGTATCACTGTTAACCTTGTTTACTGTATCGCTGTTAACCTTGTTTATTGTATCACTGTTAACCTTGTTTACCGTATCGCTGTTAACCTTGTTTACCGTATCGCTGTTAACCTTGTTTACTATATCGCTGTTAACCTTGTTTACTGTATCTTCTCCAACTCTGTGTCCTGTTTGTTGCCCTACAGAACAGAATAGAAAAGACCAGAGCAGAGAAGACAAGAGCAGAACCGAACAGAGAAGAGAAGCGCAGAACAGAGAAGAGCAGAACAGAGAAGAGCAGAACAGAGCAGGACAGAACTGAACAGAAAAGAGCAGAACAGAACAGAGAAGAGCAGAACAGAGCAGAACAGAACCGAACAGAGAAGAGCAGAACAGAGAAGAGCAGAACAGAGCAGAACAGAACTGAACAGAAAAGAGCAGAACAGAACAGAGAAGAGCAGAACAGAACAGAGAAGATTAGAACAGAGCGGAACCGAGAAGGAGCAGAACCAGGTGGTTTGCAGGTGCAAGGTGTTTCCTCCGACACATTGGTGCGGCTGGCTTCCGGGTTGATGTGCGCTGTGTTAGAAGCAGTGCGGCTTGGTTGGGTTGTGTTTCGGAGGACGATGACTTTCGACCTTCGTCTCTCGTGAGCCCGTACGGGAACAGACAGAAGATCTTCTGTAGCGATGATACAAGATAGTAACTACTAACAATTGGATACCAATTGCGGGTAAAATGTAAAAAAAAAAATGGGAGCTCTATTTTGCTACTGTCTTTAATTTGTTTAATTCTCTAATGAGAGGAACAGGAATGGCACCCTAAAATGGCACCCTATTACCTATAGGCGCTAGGTTTGACCAAGGCCCATAGGGACTTTGTGTAGGGAATATGGGGCCATTTGGGATACAGACCTGCTTGGCTTCATATCTCTGCTTCAGAGAAACTGCATGACAGTCTCAATTCTCTGTACATTGGAAACACATTTCAGTGTCACGGAGAAAAAGGATGCTCACACAGGGACGGGGCAATACTTTCTTTCAAAAAATAAAATCAACATGAATGTCTTTTGTTGCTGATGAAAGATTGCCCCCTTTCAAATGATTTACAGTGTTTCCAGTCTGTCCTTTCTGTTGGGGTTTGTTTCAATGCTTTAAAAGAAATCCAACAAATGCTGTTTTCAGTGTCTATTAATCTGTCTCCAACGTGACTTTTTTTTTTACAGTGAATAAACTGTTGTGAGGCAGGAGAAGCGTAGGTTTAGTATGTAAACATGGAGGTTATACAGTAGCTAACGCTTCAGTCCATATCTATATATTCTATACATTGTTTCTTCTGTTTGTTTTTTTATTCCTGTTTCCAACAAATTAATGTGTACTATTTCCAGTATCTACCAGATCAACATGATCCATGACAAGAAATTCACCATGGAGACAGTTTGTTTTATAATATTATTATAATTACATCTTGTTGTTTTTACACTCCAAAAAACAAACAGACATACGAACAACAACGTTCCGACACACAGAAACAATGACTGCATCTCATCTGCCCAGATGCACATGCTCACACCCCCGTCCCCAGTGTCTGCATTCATTGTTTGCTACTTGGCATTAAATTGTATTCATTTGTTTTTCTCTGTCGCCCATGTTATTTCAATGTTTCCACGATAAATCATTAGATTAGATCGTGTTAATGATGGCGGGTTGATTGACTTGTGGTTGTGTGCCACAACACCACCACCACCATCCCCACGATCACCACCATCCCCACGATCACCACCATCCCCACGATCACTACCATCACCACCACCACCACCACCACCACCACCATCACCACCATCCCCACGATCACCACCATCCCCCACGATCACCACCATCCCCACGATCACTACCATCACCACCACCACCACCACCACCACCACCATCACCACCATCCCCCACCACCACCATCCCCACGATCACCACCATCACCACCACCACCATCCCCACCATCACCACCACCACCACCACCACCACCACCACCACCACCATCACCACCATCCCCACGATCACCACCATCCCCACGATCACCACCATCCCCACGTCACTACCATCACAACCATCCCCACGATCACCACCATCACCACCACCACCACCATCACCACCATCCCCACCATCACCACCACCACCATCCCCACGATCACCACCACCACCATCCCCACGATCACCACCATCACCACCACCACCATCCCCACCATCACCACCACCACCAACACCACCACCATCACCACTACCATCACCACCACCACCATCCCCACCACCATCACCATCACCACCACCATCCTCACAATCACCACCATCCCCACGATCACCACCAACACCATCCCCACCACCATGCCCACTACCATCACCACCACCACCATCCCCACCACCATCACCACCCACCATCCCCACCATCACCACCACCATCACCACCATCACCACCACCATCATCACCACCACCATCATCACCACCATCATCACCACCCTCACCACCACGTCAGACCAGACCACCCCCTATAGAGCTAAAGCTCCTTAGACAGACCACCTCAGCAGAGATACAGTTCCCCTTAGACAGACCACCCCTCAGCAGAGATACAGCTCCCCTTAGACAGACCACCCTCAGCAGATACATTTCCCCTTAGACAGACCACCCTCAGCAGAGATACAGTTCCCCTTAGACAGACCACCCTCAGCAGAGATACAGCTCCCCTTAGACAGACCACCCTCAGCAGATACATTTCCCCTTAGACAGACCACCCTCAGCAGATACAGTTCCCCTTAGGACAGACCACCCTCAGCAGAGATACAGTTCCCCTTAGACAGACCACTCTCAGCAGAGATACAGTTCCCTAGACAGACCACCCTCAGCAGAGATACAGTTCCCCTTAGACAGACCACCCTCAGCAGAGATACAGTTCCCCTTAGACAGACCACCCTCAGCAGAGATACAGTTCCCCTTAGACAGACCACCCTCAGCAGAGATACAGTTCCCCTTAGGACAGACCACCCTCAGCAGAGATACAGTTCCCTAGACAGACCACCCTCAGCAGAGATACAGTTCCCCTTAGACAGACCACCCTCAGCAGAGATACAGTTCCCCTTAGACAGACCACTCTCAGCAGAGATACAGTTCCCCTTAGACAGACCAGCCTCAGCAGATACAGTTCCCCTTAGACAGACCACCCTCCCAGCAGAGATACAGTTCCCCTTAGACAGACCACCCTCAGCAGAGATACAGTTCCCCTTAGACAGACCACTCTCAGCAGAGATACAGTTCCCCCTTAGACAGACCACCCTCAGCAGAGATACAGTTCCCCTTAGACAGACCACCCTCAGCAGAGATACAGTTCCCCTTAGACAGACCACCCTCAGCAGAGATACAGTTCCCCTTAGACAGACCACCTCAGCAGAGATACAGTTCCCCTTAGACAGACCACCCTCAGCAGAGATACAGTTCCCTTAGACAGACCACCCTCAGCAGAGATACAGTTCCCCTTAGACAGACCACTCAGCAGAGATACAGTTCCCCTTAGACAGACCACCCTCAGCAGAGATACAGTTCCCCTTAGACAGACCACCCTCAGCAGAGATACAGTTCCCCTTAGACAGACCACCCTCAGCAGAGATACAGTTCCCCTTAGACAGACCACTCTCAGCAGAGATACAGTTCCCCTTAGACAGACCACCCTCAGCAGAGATACAGTTCCCCTTAGACAGACCACTCTCAGCAGAGATACAGTTCCCCTTAGACAGACCACTCTCAGCAGAGATACAGTTCCCCTTAGACAGACCACCCTCAGCAGAGATACAGTTCCCCTTAGACAGACCACTCTCAGCAGATACAGTTCCCCTTATACAGACCACCCTCAGCAGAGATACAGTTCCCCTGAGACAGACCACCCTCCAGCAGAGATACAGTTCCCCTTAGACAGACCACCCTCAGCAGAGATACAGTTCCCCTGAGACAGACCACCCTCAGCAGAGATACAGTTCCCCTTAGACAGACCACTCTCAGCAGAGATACAGTTCCCCTTAACCCCTTAGACAGACCACCCTCAGCAGAGATACAGTTCCCCTTAGACAGACCACTCTCAGCAGAGATACAGTTCCCCTTAACCCCTTAGACAGACCACCCTCAGCAGAGATACAGCTCCCCTTAGACAGACCACCCTCAGCAGAGATACAGTTC
>NW_027010263.1:12500-27500 GCF_036934945.1 Oncorhynchus masou masou
AGTAGTGGGTAGTGTCTCAGTAGTAATGGTAGTGACTGGTTATAGTAGTGGTAGTGTCTTCAGTAGTAATGGTAGTGACTGGTTATAGTAGTGGTAGTGTCTACAGTAGTAATGGTAGTGACTGGTTATAGTAGTGGTAGTGTCTTCAGTAGTAATGGTAGTGACTGGTTATAGTTATAGTAGTGGTAGTGTCTCCAGTAGGAATGGTAGTGACTGTTATAGTTATTAGTGGTCGGGTTCCAGTATTAATGGTAGTGACTGGTTATAGTTATAGTAGTGGTAGTGTCTACAGTAGTAATGGTAGTGACTGGTTATAGTTATAGTAGTGGTAGTGTGTATAGTAGTAATGTAGTGACTGGTTATAGTTATAGTAGTGGTAGTGTCTACAGTAATAATGGTAGTGACTGGTTATAGTTATAGTAGTGGTAGTGTGTATAGTAGTAATGGTAGTGACTGGTTATAGCTATAGTAGTGGTAGTGTCTCTAGTTGTAATGGTAGTGACTGGTTATAGCTATAGTAGTGGTAGTGTCTCTAGTTGTAATGGTAGTGACTGGTTATAGTTATAGTAGTGGTCGTGTTCCAGTAGTAATGGTAGTGACTGGTTATAGTGATAGTAGTGGTAGTGTTCCAGTAGTAATGGTAGTGACTGGTTATAGAAGTGGTAGTGTCTACAGTAGTAATGGTAGTGACTGGTTATAGTTATAGTAGTGGTAGTGTCTCCAGTAGTAATGGTAGTGACTGGTTATAGTTATAGTAGTGGTAGTGTCTCCAGTAGTAATGGTAGTGATTGGTTATAGTTATAGTAGTGGTAGTGTCTACTGTAGTAATGGTAGTGACTGGTTATAGTTAGTAGTGGTAGTGTCTCCAGTAGTAATGGTAGTGACTGGTTATAGTTATAGTAGTGGTAGTGTCTCCAGTAGTAATGGTAGTGACTGGTTATAGTTATAGTAGTGGTAGTAATGGTAGTGACTGGTTATAGTTATAGTAGTGGTAGTGCTCCTTACTGTAATGGTAGTGACTGTTTATAGTTATAGTAGTGGTAGTGTCTTCAGTAGTAATGGTAGTGACTGGTTATAGTTATAGTAGTGGTAGTGTCTCCAGTAGTAATGGTAGTGACTGGTTACAGTTATAGTAGTGGTAGTGTTCCAGTAGTAATGGTAGTGACTGGTTATAGTAGTGGTAGTGTCTACAGTAGTAATGATAGTGACTGGTTATAGTAGTGGTAGTGTCTACTGTAGTAATGGTAGTGACTGGTTATAGTTATAGTAGTGGTAGTGTGTATAGTAGTAATGGTAGTGACTGGTTATAGCTATAGTAGTGGTAGTGTCTACTGAAGTAATGGTAGTGACTGGTTATAGTTATAGTAGTGGTAGTGTCTACTGTAGTAATGGTATTGACTGGTTATAGTAGTGGTAGTGTCTTCAGTAGTAATGGTAGTGACTGGTTATAGTTATAGTAGTGGTAGTGTCTCCAGTAGTCATGGTAGTGACTGGTTATAGTTATAGTAGTGGTAGTGTCTTCAGTAGTAATGGTAGTGACTGGTTATAGTTATAGTAGTGGTAGTGTCTACAGTAGTAATGGTAGTGACTGGTTATAGTTAGTAGTGGTAGTGTCGGCAGTAGTAAAAGGTAGTGACTGGTTATAGTAGTGTCTACAGTAGTAATGGTAGTGACTGGTTATAGTAGTGGTAGTAATGGTAGTGACTGGTTATAGTTATAGTAGTGGTAGTGTCTCCAGTAGTAATGGTAGTGACTGGTTATAGTTATAGTAGTGGTAGTGTCCTCCTGAATCCTCCCCTCCCCTCCCCTCCTCCTCCCTCTCTGCAGATGACTTCGTCAACCATTTTGAAAAGAAGGTCGACGACATCCGGACTCGTTTGCTAAGTCAAACGACACCGCTGGTTCTGTTTCACACTGCCCTACCCTGTGCCTGACCTCTTTCTCCCCTCTCTCCAGACGAAATCTCGCTCTGTGACGGTGGCCGCCCAACAACCTGCCCGCTTGACCCTATCCCCTCCTCTCTTCTCCAGACCATTTCCGGAGACCTTCTCCCTTACCTCACCTCGCTCATCAACTCATCCCTGACCGCTGGCTACGTCCCTTCCGTCTTCAAGAGAGCGAGAGTTGCACCCCTTCTGAAAAAACCTACACTCGATCCCTCCGATGTCAACAACTACAGACCAGTATCCCTTCTTTCTTTTCTCTCCAAAACTCTTGAACGTGCCGTCCTTGGCCAGCTCTCCCGCTATCTCTCTCAGAATGACCTTCTTGATCCAAATCAGTCAGGTTTCAAGACTAGTCATTCAACTGAGACTGCTCTTCTCTGTATCACGGAGGCGCTCCGCACTGCTAAAGCTAACTCTCTCTCCTCTGCTCTCATCCTTCTAGACCTATCGGCTGCCTTCGATACTGTGAACCATCAGATCCTCCTCTCCACCCTCTCCGAGTTGGGCATCTCCGGCGCGGCCCACGCTTGGATTGCGTCCTACCTGACAGGTCGCTCCTACCAGGTGGCGTGGCGAGAATCTGTCTCCTCGCCACGCGCTCTCACCACTGGTGTCCCCCAGGGCTCTGTTCTAGGCCCTCTCCTATTCTCGCTATACACCAAGTCACTTGGCTCTGTCATAACCTCACATGGTCTCTCCTATCATTGCTATGCAGACGACACACAATTAATCTTCTCCTTTCCCCCTTCTGATGACCAGGTGGCGAATCGCATCTCTGCATGTCTGGCAGACATATCAGTGTGGATGACGGATCACCACCTCAAGCTGAACCTCGGCAAGACGGAGCTGCTCTTCCTCCCGGGGAAGGACTGCCCGTTCCATGATCTCGCCATCACGGTTGACAACTCCATTGTGTCCTCCTCCCAGAGCGCTAAGAACCTTGGCGTGATCCTGGACAACACCCTGTCGTTCTCAACCAACATCATGGCGGTGGCCCGTTCCTGTAGGTTCATGCTCTACAACATCCGCAGAGTACGACCCTGCCTCACACAGGAAGCGGCGCAGGTCCTAATCCAGGCACTTGTCATCTCCCGTCTGGATTACTGCAACTCGCTGTTGGCTGGGCTCCCTGCCTGTGCCATTAAACCCCTACAACTCATCCAGAACGCCGCAGCCCGTCTGGTGTTCAACCTTCCCAAGTTCTCTCACGTCACCCCGCTCCTCCGCTCTCTCCACTGGCTTCCAGTTGAAGCTCGCATCCGCTACAAGACCATGGTGCTTGCCTACGGAGCTGTGAGGGGAACGGCACCGCAGTACCTCCAGGCTCTGATCAGGCCCTACACCCAAGCAAGGGCACTGCGTTCATCCACCTCTGGCCTGCTCGCCTCCCTACCATTGAGGAAGTACAGTTCCCGCTCAGCCCAGTCAAAACTGTTCGCTGCTCTGGCCCCCCAATGGTGGAACAAACTCCCTCACGACGCCAGGACAGCGGAGTCAATCACCACCTTCCGGAGACACCTGAAACCCCACCTCTTCAAGGAATACCTAGGATAGGATAAGTAATCTTTCTCACCACCCCCCCCCCCTTAATGATTTAGATGCACCATTGTAAAGTACACCGACTGATGTCAAAGGTGAATTCACTAATTTGGGGTGCCGCTGATAAGAGCGTCTGCCAATGACTTGGAATGTAAATGTAAAATGTGTCTCCAGCAGTAATGGTAGTGACTGGTTATAGTGAGTGTCTCAGTAGTAATGGTAGTAGTTATAGTAGTGTCTACAGTAGTAAGGGTAGTGACTGGTTATAGTAGTAGTGTCTCCAGCAGTAATGGTAGTGACTGGTTATAGTTATAGTAGTGTCTACAGTAGTAATGGTACTGACTGTTTTTTTTTTTTTTTGTATTTATCTGTTATTTTACCAGGTAAGTTGACTGAGAACACATTCTCATTGCAGCAACGACTGGGGAATAGTTACAGGGGAGAGGAGGGGATGAATGTAAACAGGGGATTATTAGGTGACCGTGATGGTTTGAGGGCCAGATTGGGAGTTTAGCCAGGACACTGGGGTTAACACCCCTACTCTTACAATAAGTGCCATGGGATCTTTAATGACCTCAGAGAGTCAGGACACCCGTTTAACGTCCCATCCGAAAGAAGGTACCCTACACAGGGCAGTGTCCTCAATCACTGCCCTGGGGCATTGGGAAATTTATTTTCTTAGACCAGAGGAAAGAGTGCCTCCTACTGGCCCTCCAACACCACTTCCAGCAGCATCTGGTCTCCCATCCAGGTAGTGACCAGGACCAACCCTGCTTAGCTTCAGAAGCAAACTAGCAGTGGTATGCAGGGTGGTATGCTACTGGCGATTCTGAATGGTCCCATGAATACTTTATCATTTTGATCTGGCAACACCGCATGGATCGTTCAAAGGAAATTCAATCTGATGTTGCATCATTATACACTGTAATTTTGTTGGGGCATGAAACAACAAGCAAAACATCTTCATCAGGAAGATGACTCAACAGAGGGTGTGACCTGACCCCATTACCCAGTCTGAAGAGGACAGGCCCAACTGCCCCAAATGGCAACCTATTTCCTACATAGTGCACTGCTATCATTAACCCCTTTTTAAAATGGGGAATTAACGTGAAGGCTGCTGAGACTGGTGAGGCTGGGGAGGTTGTTGAGGCTGGTGAGGCTGCTGAGACTGGGGAGGTTGCTGAGGCTGAGGAGGTTGCTGAGGCTGGGGAGGTTGTTGAGGCTGGTGAGGCTGCTGAGACTGGGGAGGTTGCTGAGGCTGAGGAGGTTGCTGAGGCTGAGGAGGTTGCTGAGGCTGAGGAGGTTGCAGAGGCTGGGGAGGTTGCTGAGGCTGGGGAGATTGCTGAGGCTGGGGTGGTTGCTGAGGCTGGTGTGGTTGCTGAGGTTGGTGAGGTTGCTGAGGCTGGGGAGGTTGCTGAGGCTGAGGAGGTTGCTGAGGCTGGGGAGATTGCTGAGGCTGAGGAGGTTGCTGAGGCTGGGGAGGTTGCAGAGGCTGGGGAGGTTGCTGAGGCTGGGGAGGTTGATGAGGCTGAGCAGGTTGCTGAGGCTGGGGTGGTTGCTGAGGCTCGGGAGGTTTCTGAGGCTGGGGAGGTTGCTGATGCTGGGGAGGTTGCTGAGGCTGGGAAGGGTGCTGAGGCTGAGGAGGTTGCTGAGGCTGGGGAGGTTGCTGAGGCTGGGGGGGTTGCTGAGTCAGGGGAGGTTGATGAGGCTGAGGAGGTTGCTGAGTCAGGGGGGTTGCTGAGTCAGGGTGGTTGCTGAGTCAGGGGGTTGCTGAGACTGGGGGGTTGCAGAGGCTGGGGGGTTGCAGAGGCTGGGAGGGATGCAGAGGCTGGGGAGGATGCTGAGGCTGAGGAGGTTGCTGAGGCTGGGGAGGTTGCTGAGGCTGGGAGGTTGCTGAGTCAGGGGAGGTTGATGAGGCTGAGGAGGTTGCTGAGGCTGGGGGGGTTGCAGAGGCTGGGGAGGTTGCTGAGGCTGGGGAGGTTGATGAGGCTGAGGAGGTTGCTGAGGCTGGGGTGGTTGCTGAGGCTCGGGAGGTTTCTGAGGCTGGGGAGGTTGCTGATGCTGGGAGGTTGCTGAGGCTGGGGAGGTTGCTGAGGCTGGGAAGGGTGCTGAGGCTGAGGAGGTTGCTGAGGCTGGGGAGGTTGCTGAGGCTGGGGGTTGCTGAGTCAGGGGGGTTGCTGAGTCAGGGTGGTTGCTGAGTCAGGGGGTTGCTGAGACTGGGGGGTTGCAGAGGCTGGGGGGTTGCAGAGGCTGGGAGGGTTGCAGAGGCTGGGGAGGATGCTGAGGCTGAGGAGGTTGCTGAGGCTGGGGAGGTTGCTGAGGCTGGGGAGGTTGCAGAGGCTGGGGGGATGCTGGTCTGGGGAGGTTGCTGAGGCTGGGGAGGTTGCAGAGGCTGGGGAGGGGTTGCAGAGGCTGGGGAGTTGCTGGGGCTGGGAGATTGTAGAGGTTGCTGAGGCTGGTGCGGTTGCTGAGGCAGCATGAACAGGGGCCTTTGTTATAAAGCATCAGCTGTCAGAGCAGCTGCACCGATCACTGCACCTGCACACAGCCAATCTGTTAATAGCCCACCCAACTACCTCATCCCCATATTGTTGTTTATTTTTTTGCTCCTTTGTACCCCAGTATCTCTACTTGCACATTCTTCTTCTGCACATCTATCACTCCAGTGTTAATTGCTACATTGTAATTATTTCGTCACTATAGCCTATTTATTGCCTTACCTCCCCAATCTTACTTCATTTGCACACATTGTATATAGATTTTTCTATTGTTTTATTGACCATTTGTTTATTCCATGTAACTCTGTATTGTTTGTGTCACACTGCTTTGCTTTATCTTGGCCAGGTCGCAGTTGGAAATGAGAACTTGTTCAACTGGCCTACCTGTTTAAATAAAGGTGAAATATAAATAAAATAAAAAATGTTAGCTAACTTTTTGTCACCCTAAATTCAGACAAACAGCTGTAACTTTTAATTGGTAGAAGATATTTCAGTTCTGAGTTTTGATTTGAAAAGTGGAGAAGTAAAGGACGGTTTTCATACACTCTACGTTTTTGTCTGACTGGTTGGGCATGTGGTCAAAACAGCAGTTGTTTGGAAAACATTAATGCAGTTACTAAAACAGCTGTACCGATTGATCTGTAGAATATATTTTTGTTCCACAAACAGATTTGAATTGCAGAGAAGTAGATGAAGATGTCATACCTTGTAACCTTTTTGTCTAACATGTTGGGGAAATGGTCTAAATTTCAGATGTTTATAAAAACCTACCGAAAATATCTGTCACTTTTTTTTTTTCGGAATTAGGTATTTTTGTTCAAATGCCAGATTTGAATAGCAGAGAAGTAGATGGACATTTCATATGTTTGAACTTTTTGTCTAAATTGTTGGAAAAGGGTTCAAAAGTAGCTGATTTTTGTCAAAAGTTACATTGTTGCATTTATGGTGAATGGAATGTTGGAAGTGATGTCACAATGGGGCATTTGTAGAATCTTGAGGGAATGCCATGAAAGTGAAATCCATGAAAGTGAAACCCATGAAAGTGAATGGCATGAAAGTGAATGGCATGAAATTGAATGCCCATGAGAAAGTGAATGTCATGAAAGTGAAAAAGTTTAATAGTTTAAAAAGTATGAAATATATCAACATCTTATATACAAGCACATTATTCCAGACTGATCTGCATGTTTTAAAGTTTGAATGGCGTTTCTAAGCAAACGCGTTGGAGGAGTAAGCGTTCCAAGTAATAACAATAAGAAGTATGACGAAGATTTGCAATGGTCCCATGAATACTTTAGCATTTTGATCTGGCAACACGCATGGATCGTTCAAAGGAAATCAAATCTGACGTTGCATCATTATACGCTGTAATTTTGTTGTAGTGGGGCATGAAACAACAAGCAAAACAACTTCATCAGGAAGATGACTCAACAGAGGGTGTGACCTTGACCCCATTACCCAGTCTGAAGAGGACAGGCCCAACTGCCCCAAATGGCAACCTATTTCCTACATAGTGCACTGCTATCATTAACCCTTTTAAAATGGGGAATTAACGTGAAGGTTGCTGAGGTGCTGAGGCTGGAGAGGCTGAGGAGGGTTGCTGAGGCTGGGGGGTTGCTGAGGCTGGGAGGTGGTTGCTGAGGCTGAGGTGGTTGCTGAGGCTGGGGTTGCTGAGGCTGGGGAGGTGCAGAGGCTGGGGAGGTTGCAGAGGTTGCTGAGGCTGGGGCGATTAAGCCTGAAGCAGCATGAACAGGACCTTTGTTATAAAGCATCAGCTGTCAGAGCAGCGTACCGATCACTGCACCTGCGCACAGCCAATCTGTTAATAGTCCACCCAACTACCTCATCCCCATATTGTTGTTTATTTTTTTGCTTCTTTGTACCCCAGTATCTCTACTTGCACATTCTTCTTCTGCACATCTATCACTCCAGTGTTAATTGCTACATTGTACTTATTTCGTCACTATAGCCTATTTATTGCCTTACGTCCCCAATCTTACTTCATTTGCACACATTGTATATAGATTTTTCTATTGTTTTATTGACCGTACATTTGTTTATTCCATGTGTAACTCTGTATTGTTTGTGTCGCACTGCTTTGCTTTATCTTGGCCAGGTCGCAGTTGGAAATGAGAACTTGTTCTCAACTGGCCTACCTGTTTAAATAAAGGTGAAATATAAATAAAATAAAAATGTTAGCTAACTTTTTGTCACCTAAACTCAGACAAACAGCTGTAACTTTTAATTGGTAGAAGATATTTCAGTTCTGAGTTTTGATTTGAAAAGCGGAGAAGTAAAGGACGGTTTCATACACTCTACGTTTTTGTCTGACTGGTTGGGCATGTGGTCAAAACAGCAGTTGTTTGGAAAACGTTAATGCAGTTACTAAAACAGCTGTACCGATTGATCTGTAGAATATATTTTCGTTCCACAAACAGATTTGAATTGCAGAGAAGTAGATGAAGATGTCATACCTTGTAACTTTTTGTCTAACATGTTGGGGAAATGGTCTAAATTTCAGATGTTTATAAAAAACCTACCGAAAAATATCTGTCACTTTTTTTTATCGAATTAGGTATTTTTGTTCAAATGCCAGATTTGAATAGCAGAGAAGTAGATGGACATTTCATATGTTTGAACTTTTTGTCTAAATTGTTGGAAAAGGGTTCAAAGTAGCTGATTTTTTGTCAAAAGTTACATTGTTGCATTTATGGTGAATGGAATGTTGGAAGTGATGATGTCACAATGGGGCATTTTAGAATCTTGAGGAATGCCATGAAAGTGAAATCCATGAAAGTGAAACCCATGAAAGTGAATGGCATGAAAGTGAATGGCATGAAAGTGAATGCCATGAAAGTGAATGGCATGAAATTGAATGCCATGAAAGTGAATGCCATGAAAGTGAAAAAGTTTAATAGTTTAAAAAGTATGAAATATATCAACATCTTATATACAAGCACATTATTCCAGACTGATCTGCATGTTTTAAAGTTTGAATGGCGTTTCTAGCTTAAACGGCGTTGGAGGAGTAGCGTTCCAAGTAATAACAATAAGAAGTATGACGAAGATTTGCAATGGTCCCATGAATACTTTAGCATTTTGATCTGGCAACACCGCATGGATCGTTCAAAGAAATCAAATCTGACGTTGCATCATTATACGCTGTAATTTTGTTGTAGTGGGGCATGAAACAACAAGCAAAACAACTTCATCAGGAAGATGACTCAACAGAGGGTGTGACCTGACCCCATTACCCAGTCTGAAAGGACAGGCCCAACTGCCCCAAATGGCAACCTATTTCCTACATAGTGCACTGCTATCATTAACCCCTTTTTAAAATGGGGAAATAACGTGAAGGCTGCTGAGGTTGCTGAGACTGGTGAGGCTGAGGAGGTTGCTGAGGCTGGGGAGTTGCTGAGGCTGAGGTGGTTGCTGAGGCTGAGGTGGTTGCTGAGGCTGGGGGTTGCTGAGGCTGGGGAGGTTGCAGAGGCTGGGAGGTTGCAGAGGTTGCTGAGGCTGGGGCGGTTGCTGAGCAGCATGAACAGGGACCTTTGTTATAAAGCATCAGCTGTCAGAGCAGCGTACCCGATCACTGCACCTGCGCACAGCCAATCTGTTAATAGTCCACCCAACTACCTCATCCCCATATTGTTGTTTATTTTTTGCTTCTTTGTACCCCAGTATCTCTACTTGCACATTCTTCTTCTGCACATCTATCACTCCAGTGTTAATTGCTACATTGTAATTATTTCGTCACTATAGCCTATTTATTGCCTTACCTCCCCAATCTTACTTCATTTGCACACATTGTATATAGATTTTTCTATTGTTTTATTGACCGTACATTTGTTTATTCCATGTGTAACTCTGTATTGTTTGTGTCGCACTGCTTTGCTTTATCTTGGCCAGGTCGCAGTTGGAAATGAGAACTTGTTCTCAACTGGCCTACCTGTTTAAATAAAGGTGAAATATAAATAAAATAAAAATGTTAGCTAACTTTTTGTCACCCTAAACTCAGACAAACAGCTGTAACTTTTAATTGGTAGAAGATATTTCAGTTCTGAGTTTTGATTTGAAAAAGCGGAGAAGTAAAGGACGGTTTCATACACTCTACGTTTTTGTCTGACTGGTTGGGCATGTGGTCAAAACAGCAGTTGTTTGGAAAACGTTAATGCAGTTACTAAAACAGCTGTACGATTGATCTGTAGAATATATTTTCGTTCCACAAACAGATTTGAATTGCAGAGAAGTAGATGAAGATGTCATACCTTGTAACTTTTTGTCTAACATGTTGGGGAAATGGTCTAAATTTCAGATGTTTATAAAAACCTACCGAAAATATCTGTCACTTTTTTTTTTTATCGGAATTAGGTATTTTTGTTCAAATGCCAGATTTGAATAGCAGAGAAGTAGATGGACATTTCATATGTTTGAACTTTTGTCTAAATTGTTGGAAAAGGGGTCAAAGTAGCTGATTTTTGTCAAAAGTTACATTGTTGCATTTATGGTGAATGGAATGTTGGAAGTGATGATGTCACAATGGGGCATTTTAGAATCTTGAGGGAATGCCATGAAAGTGAAATCCATGAAAGTGAAACCCATGAAAGTGAATGGCATGAAAGTGAATGGCATGAAAGTGAATGCCATGAAAGTGAATGGCATGAAATTGAATGCCATGAAAGTGAATGCCATGAAAGTGAAAAAGGTTAATAGTTTAAAAAGTATAAAATATATCAACATCTTATATACAAGCACATTATTCCAGACTGATCTGCATGTTTTAAAAGTTTGAATGACGTTTCTAGCTTAAACGGCGTTGGAGGAGTAAGCGTTCCAAGTAACAATAGAAGTATGACGAAGATTTGCAATGGTCCCATGAATACTTTAGCATTTTTGATATGGCAACACCGCATGATGGATCGTTCAAAGGAAATCAAATCTGACGTTGCATCATTATACGCTGTAATTTTGTTGTAGTGGGGCATGAAACAACAAGCAAAACAACTTCATCAGGAAGATGACTCAACAGAGGGTGTGACCTGACCCCATTACCCAGTCTGAAGAGGACAGGCCCAACTGCCCTAAATGGCAACTAGTATTTCCTACATAGTGCACTGCTATCATTAACCCCTTTTTAAAAATGAAATAACGTGAGCTGAGGTTGCTGAGACTGGTGAGGCTGGTGAGGTTACTGAGGCTGAGAGGTTGCTGAGACAGTGAGGCTGGTGAGTTACTGAGGCTGGGGAGATTGCTGAGACTGGTGAGGCTAGTGAGGTTACTGAGGCTGGAGGTTGCTGAGACTGGTGAGGCTGGTGAGGATTACTGAGGCTAGGAGGTTGCTGAGACTGGTGAGGCTGGTGAGGTTACTGAGGCTGGGGAGATTGCTGAGACTGGTGAGGCTGGTGAGGTTACTGAGGCTGGGGAGGTTGCTGAGACTGGTGAGGCTGGTGAGGTTACTGAGGCTGGGGAGATTGCTGAGACTGGTGAGGCTGGTGAGGTTACTGAGGCTGGGGAGGTTGCTGAGGCTGAGGTGGTTGCTGAGGCTGGGGAGGTTGAGGAGGTTGCAGAGGCTGGGGAGGTTGCTGAGGCTGGGGAGGTTGCTGAGGCTGAGGTGGTTGCTGAGGCTGAGGTGGTTGCTGAGGCTGGGGAGGTTGAGGAGGTTGCTGAGGCTGGGGAGGTTGCTGAGGCTGGGGAGGTTGCAGAGGCTGGGGAGGTTGCTGAGACTGGTGAGGCTGAGGAGGTTACTGAGGCTGGGGAGGTTGCTGAGGCTGAGGTGGTTGCTGAGGCTGGGGAGGTTGAGGAGGTTGCTGAGGCTGGGAGGTTGCTGAGGCTGGGAGGTTGCTGAGGCTGAGGTGGTTGCTGAGGCTGAGGTGGTTGCTGAGGCTGGGGAGGTTGAGGAGGTTGCTGAGGCTGGGGAGGTTGCAGAGCCTGGGGAGGTTGCAGAGGCTGGGGAGGTTGCTGAGACTGGTGAGGCTGAGGAGGTTGCTGAGGCTGGGGAGGTTGCTGAGGCTGGGGAGGTTGCAGAGGCTGGGGAGATTGCTGAGACTGGTGAGGCTGAGGAGGTTGCTGAGGCTGGGGAGGTTGCTGAGGCTGGGGAGGTTGCAGAGGCTGGGGAGGTTGCAGAGGTTGCTGAGGCTGGGGGGTTGCTGAGGCTGAGGTGGTTGCTGAGGCTGGGGGGTTGCTGAGGCTGGGGGGTTGCTGAGGCTGGGGGGTTGCTGAGGCTGAGGTGGTTGCTGAGGCTGGAGGTTGCTGAGGCTGGGGGGTTGCTGAGGCTGGGGGGTTGCTGAGGCTGAGGTGGTTGCTGAGGCTGGGGGGTTGCTGAGGCTGGGGGGTTGCTGAGGCTGGGGGGTTGCTGAGGCTGAGGAGGTTGCTGAGGCTGGGGTGGTTGCTGAGTCTGGGGGGAGGTTGCTGAGGCTGGGGGGTTGCTGAGGCTGAGGTTGCTGAGGCTGGGGAGGTTGCTTGAGTCAGTTGGGTTGCTGAGGCTGAGGAGGTTGCTGAGGCTGGGGTGGTTGCTGAGTCTGGGGAGGTTGCTGAGGCTGGGGGGTTGCTGAGGCTGAGGAGGTTGCAGAGTCTGGGGAGGTTGCTGAGTCAGTTGGGTTGCTGAGGCTGAGGAGGTTGCTGAGGCTGGGGTGGTTGCTGAGTCTGGGGAGGTTGCTGAGGCTGGGGGGTTGCTGAGGCTGAGGAGGTTGCTGAGTCAGGGAGGTTGATGAGGCTGGGGAGGTTGCTGAGTCAGGGAGGTTGCTGAGGCTGGGGAGGTTGCTGAGGCTGAGGTGGTTGCTGAGGCTGGTGAGGTTGCTGAGGCTGGGGAGGTTGCTGAGGCTGGTGAGGTTGCTGAGGCTGGGGCGGTTGCACGTGACGGAGACATTGGAAATGCAAAGAGACTCCAGGAAGTGGTCCTAAATGTGCACTTTATAGGGGATAGGTTGCCATTTGGGATGCACACTAGGAGCTAAAGGTCCTATCCAGGGTGAAGCCTTGCAGGCCAACAGTCAAGTCAAAAGTAAAGTACAGCAGGAACACGCTGACAAATCAACTCATGTTGTGGATGTGTTTGTGCCAGCGGTCGGGGTGGTCAGTTAGGGGAGAATAACTGGATGTTAGGACGCACGCACGCATTACAAACACACGCACGCACGCACACACACACACACACACACACACACACACACACACACACACACACACACACACACACACACACACACACACACACACACACACACACACACACACACACACACACACACTACAGCTCCTCCTATGACGTAATACAGTACAATATGTCTTCAAGGGCAAGCCGTCCCTCAGCACACAACATGACATCTAACCCCCCTGTGCTCCTCACCATCCAACAGTAAAGCATGTAAACAATGATTGTGTTCCAAATGACATCAGCTCCTCTATTGAAGTGAATGACTGTGATCCAAATAGCATCAGCTCCTCTATTGAACCGAATGACTGTGATCCAAATAGCATCAGCTCCTCTATTGAACTGAATGACTGTGATCCAAATGACACCAGCTCCTCTATTGAACTAGATTTAGAAACCTCTCTACTCTGTCTTCCAAGATGAATCCTCCACACTGATGAAAATATGAAAATAACTCTCTCTTCCACCTCCCCCTCTCTTTCTCTCGCATTCTCTCTCTCTGTCTCTGTCTGTACCCTCTCTCTCCCCCCTCACTCCCCCCTCGCTACCCCCCATCTCTCTCTTCTCTCTCTCCTCCACCTCCACTTCCCCCCCTCTCTGACGGGGTGGTAACATAGAAACAAACAAAGTAAATATGCTCCTCTATTTGATCAGTTCCACATTCATTGGCTCTATCCTCTCTTCCAAGATGAATCCTCCACGCTGATGAAACCTCTCTGTCTTCTCTTCCAAGATGAATCCTCCACGCTGATGAAACATCTCTATCCTCTCTTCCAAGATGAATCCTTCACGCTGATGAAACCTCTCTATCCTCTCTTCCAAGATGAATCCTCCACGCTGATGAAACCTCTCTATCCTCTCTTCCAAGATGAATCCTCCACGCTGATGAAACCTCTCCATCCTCTCTTCCAAGATGAATCCTCCACGCTGATGAAACCTCTCTGTCTTCTCTTCCAAGATGAATCCTCCACGCTGATGAAACCTCTCTATCCTCTCTTCCAAGATGAATCCTCCACGCTGATGAAACATCTCTATCCTCTCTTCCAAGATGAATCCTCCACGCTGATGAAACCTCTCCATCCTCTCTTCCAAGATGAATCCTCCACGCTGATGAAACCTCTCTATCCTCACTTCCAAGATGAATCCTCCACGCTGATGAAACCTCTCCATCCTCTCTTCCATGATGAATCCTCCATGCTGATGAAACCTCTCTATCCTCTCCTCCAAGATGAATCCTCCACGCTGATGAAACCTCTCTATCCTCTCCTCCAAGATGAATCCTCCACGCTGATGAAACCTCTCTATCCTCTCTTCCAAGATGAATCCTCCACACTGATGAAACCTCTCCATCCTCACTTCCAAGATGAATCCTCCAAATGGATAAAGTATGAAAACAATGTCCACAATATCCAGATACAGTTTATAATAAACGGTGAAACGGTAAGACACTTAATAATCTGTTTACCAGAATAGTGTCTGTCTGTCTCCACAATACTTTCTATTGATCTAGAAGAGGAACCAGAACATCTGCTAAATGACTATGTCTTTATGCTTAACAAGGAGTCTTTGTGAGTATTGCTTAAAACAAAGCTGAATCAAATCAAATCAAATTTATTTGTCACATACACATGGTTAGCAGATGTTAATGCGAGTGTAGCGAAATGCTTGTGCTTCTAGTTCCGACAATGCAGTAATAACCAACGAGTAATCTAACTAACAATTCCAAAACTACTACCTTATACACACAAGTGTAAAGGGATAAAGAATTTGCACATAAAGATATATGAATGAGTGATGGTACAGAACGGCATAGGCAAGAGGCAGTAGATGGTTTTGAGTACAGTATATACATATGAGATGAGTAATG
>NW_027010264.1:0-5000 GCF_036934945.1 Oncorhynchus masou masou
CTGTTGCTCTGTAAGGCTCTGGGCTGTTGCTCTGTAAGGCTGGGCTGTTGCTCTGTAAGGCTGGGCTGTTGCTCTGTAGGCTGGGCTGTTGCTCTGTAAGGCTGGGCTGTTGCTCTGTAAGGCTGGGCTGTTGCTCTGTAAGGTTGGGTTGTTGCTCTGTAAGGTTGGGTTGTTGCTCAGTGAGGCTGGGTTGTTGCTCTGTAAGGCTGGGCTGTTGCAGTGAGGCTGGGTTGTTGCTCTAGGCTGGGCTGTTGCTCTGTAAGGCTGGGCTGTTGCTCTGTAAGGCTGGGTTGTTGCTCTGTAAGGCTGGGCTGTTGCTCTGTAAGGCTGGGCTGTTGCTCTGTAAGGCTGGGCTGTTGCTCTGTAAGGTTGGGTTGTTGCTCTGTAAGGTTGGGTTGTTGCTCTGTAAGGCTGGGCTGTTGCTCTGTAAGGCTGGGTTGTTGCTCTGTAAGCCTGGGTTGTTGCTCTGTAAGCCTGGGTTGTTGCTCTGTAAGGCTGGGTTGCTGCTCTGTAAGCCTGGGTTGCTGCTCTTTGCCAAGATAATCCATCCACCTATCAAGAATGATTATCACACAGGTGAACCTTGTGCTGCGGACAATAAAAGGTCACTCTTAAATGTGCTGCTTTGTCACACAACACAATGCCACAGATATTTTGAGGGAGTGTGCGTTTGGCCTGCTGACTGCAGGAATGTCCACCAGAGCTGTTGCCAGAGAGTTGAATGTTAATTTCTCAACCAGAAGCCGGCTCCAACTACATTTAGAGAATTTGGCAATATGAGCGGCCTCGTAGTGACAAAATACGCGGCCTCAGAACCGCAGACCACGTGTAACCACACCAGCCCAGGACCTCCACATCCGGCCTCTTCCACTGCGGATCGTCTGAGACCAGCCCCCCTGGACAGCTGATGAAACAGAGCAGTTTGTCTTTCTGTAGTAAACCCCACTCATTCTGATTGGCGGCCTGGCTCCTCAGTGGGTGGGCCTGGCTCCTCAGTGGGTGGGCCTGGCTCCTCAGTGGGTGGGCCTGGCTCCTCAGTGGGTGGGCCTGGCTCCTGGTGGGTGGGCCTGGCTCCTCAGTGGGTGGGCCTGGCTCCTCAGTGGGTGGGCCTGGCTCCTCATTGGCTGGGCCTGGCTCCTCAGTGGGTGGGCCTGGCACCTCATTAGCTGAGCCTGGCTCCTCAGTGGGTGGGCCTGGCTCCTCAGTGGGTGGGCCTGGCTCCTCAGTGGCTGGGCCTGGCTCCTCAGTGGGTGGGCCTGGCTCCTCAGTGGGTGGGCCTGGCTCCTCAGTGGGTGGGCCTGGCTCCTCAGTGGGTGGGCCTGGCTCCTCAGTGGGTGGGCCTGGCTCCTCAGTGGGTGGGCCTGGCTCCTCAGCTCTCCTCATTGGCTGGGCCTGGCTCCTCGTGGCTGGGCCTGGCTCCTCAGTGGGTGGGCCTGGCTCCTCATTGGCTGGGCCTGGCTCCTCAGTGGCTGGTCCCATGGCTGCGCCTCTGCCCAGTCATGTGAAATCCATAGATTAGGGCCTAATGAATTTATTTAAAATGACTGATTTCCTTATATGAACTTTAACTCAGTAAAATCGTTGAAATGGTTGCAGGTTGCTTTAACATTTATGTTCAGTGGGAGTTATCAGGTAGAACAGAAATGCAGCAGTACTCGGGGCCTCCAGGTGAGATCTGAATAACACTGGTGTAGGGGATTTTATACAGGCACCTGACTGTCTGTCAACACTAGAGGAGGGTTGTCTCAATCATAGAAATAGGATCACTAGAACATACATTGTATTTCTATGCTAGACTAGCTCAATCATCAAGGACTGATCAAACACACCATTACAATTGTGTGTTTTTTTTTGTTGTCACACACACACAATCCGTTAACAGAATCCTCTCCGTGTCATGCCTGACTGAGGCGTGTAATGTTTGATATCTAATCAGCGAACAAACCCGGTTCTCTGTTATGGTTCTGCAGCACCACAGGCAGCATGTTAAAGGGGAATTTACCAGGCCGTCAGATCTGTAATGGCAACCGAGGCAGAACAACAACTCTGATGGTATTAGGACTTCACGTCTCTCAAAACATGACACTGTGATCACGGTCACCAAACAGGAAATGCTGAGAAAATAAGCACTACTATGTCACAGCATTAGGAAATAAATGCATGTTGTATTCAGACTTTTGACAAAGATCACTTTTTTTTAGAATCATCAGGAGAATATCTTGTTTGGCAGGCAGCAGTCTGAGGAGAATGTCTTGTTTGGCAGGCAGTAGTCTAGTCTGAGGAGAACGTCTTGTTTGGCAGGCAGCAGTCTAGTCTGAGGAGAATGTCTTGTTTGGCAGGCAGTAGTCTAGTCTGAGGAGAATGTCTTGTTTAACAGGCAGTAGTCTAGTCTGAGGAGAATGTCTTGTTTGGCAGGCAGCAGTCTAGTCTGAGGAGAATGTCTTGTTTAACAGGCAGTAGTCTAGTCTGAGGAGAATGTCTTGTTTGGCAGGCAGTAGTCTGAGGAGAATGTCTTGTTTAACAGGCAGTAGTCTAGTCTGAGGAGAATGTCTTGTTTGGTAGGCAGCAGTAGTCTGAGGAGAATGTCTTGTTTAACAGGCAGTAGTCTAGTCTGAGGAGAATGTCTTGTTTGGCAGGCAGTAGTCTGAGGAGAATGTCTTGTTTGGCAGGCAGCAGTCTGAGGAGAATGTCTTGTTTGGCAGGCAGCAGTCTGAGGAGAATGTCTTGTTTGGCAGGCAGCAGTCTAGTCTGAGGAGAATGTCTTGTTTGGCAGGCAGCAGTCTGAGGAGAATGTCTTGTTTGGTAGGAAGTAGTCTGAGGAGAATGTCTTGTTTGGCAGGAAGTAGTCTAGTCTGAGGAGAATGTCTTGTTTGACAGGCAGCAGTCTAGTCTGAGGAGAATGTCTTGTTTGGCAGGAAGTAGTCTGAGGAGAATGTCTTGTTTGACAGGCAGCAGTCTAGTCTGAGGAGAATGTCTTGTTTGACAGGCAGCAGTCTAGTCTGAGGAGAATGTCTTGTTTGACAGGCAGCAGTCTAGTCTGAGGAGAATGTCTTGTTTGGCAGGCAGTAGTCTAGTCTGAGGAGAATGTCTTGTTTAACAGGCAGTAGTCTAGTCTGAGGAGAATGTCTTGTTTGGCAGGCAGTAGTCTGAGGAGAATGTCTTGTTTGGCAGGCAAGCAGTCTAGTCTGAGGAGAATGTCTTGTTTGGCAGGCAGCAGTCTGAGGAGAATGTCTTGTTTGGCAGGCAGTAGTCTAGTCTGAGGAGAATGTCTTGTTTGGCAGGCAGTAGTCTAGTCTGAGGAGAATGTCTTGTTTGACAGGCAGCAGTCTAGTCTGAGGAGAATGTCTTGTTTGACAGGCAGTAGTCTAGTCTGAGGAGAATGTCTTGTTTGACAGGCAGTAGTCTAGTCTGAGGAGAATGTCTTGTTTGACAGGCAGCAGTCTAGTCTGAGGAGAATGTCTTGTTTGGCAGGCAGCAGTCTAGTCTGAGGATGTCTTGTTTGACAGGCAGTAGTAGTCTGAGGAGAATGTCTTGTTTGACAGGCAGTAGTCTAGTCTGAGGAGAATGTCTTGTTTGACAGGGCAGTCTAGTCTGAGGAGAATGTCTTGTTTGACAGGCAGCAGTCTAGTCTGAGGATAATGTCTTGTTTGACAGGCAGTAGTCTAGTCTGAGGAGAATGTCTTGTTTGGCAGGCAGCAGTCTAGTCTGAGGAGAATGTCTTGTTTGACAGGCAGTAGTCTGAGGAGAATGTCTTGTTTGACAGGCAGTAGTCAGTCTGAGGAGAATGTCTTGTTTGGCAGGCAGCAGTCTAGTCTGAGGAGAATGTCTTGTTTGGCAGGCAGTAGTCTAGTCTGAGGAGAATGTCTTGTTTGACAGGCAGTAGTCTGAGGAGAATGTCTTGTTTGGCAGGCAGCAGTCTAGTCTGAGGAGAATGTCTTGTTTGGCAGGCAGTAGTCAGGCAGCAGTCTGAGGAGAATGTCTTGTTTGGCAGGAAGTAGTCTAGTCTGAGGAGAATGTCTTGTTTGGCAGGAAGTAGTCTAGTCTGAGGAGAATGTCTTGTTTGGCAGGAAGTAGTCTGAGGAGAATGTCTTGTTTGACAGGCAGTAGTCTAGTCTGAGGAGAATGTCTTGTTTGGCAGGCAAGCAGTCTAGTCTGAGGAGAATGTCTTGTTTGGCAGGCAGTAGTCTAGTCTGAGGAGAATGTCTTGTTTGGCAGGCAGTAGTCTAGTCTGAGGAGAATGTCTTGTTTGGCAGGCAGCAGTTTAGTCTGAGGGGAATGTTGAGTCTAGTCTGAGGAGAATGTCTTGTTTGGCTCGGCAGTCTAGTCTGAGGAGAATGTCAGGTGACATTTGCAGGAAAGTCTGGAAGAGGATGGCCTTTCAGGCAAGCAGTTAGTCTGAGGAGAATGTCATGTTTAGTCTAGTTAGTTGAGGAGAATTCTTGTTTGTCCACAGTCTAGTCTGAGGAGAAAACTTGTTTGGATGTCACAGTTTAGTCTGAGGAGAATGTCTTGGGCCCATAATTGTCTGAGGATGAAATTTGAGTTGAGAATCAGTCTAGTCTGAGGAGAATGTCTTGTTTCAACATAGGCAGCATTTTATTAGTCTTCACCGTGTGTTAGGAGAATGTCTTGTTTGGCAACAAGCAGTCTAGTCTGAGGAGAATGTCTTGTTTGGTATTTTAGTGACTGTGGAGAATGTCTTGTTTGGCAGGAAGTAGTCTAGTCTGAAATGTCTTGTTTGAACTAGGCACTAGTAGTCTGAGGAGAATGTCTTGTTTCAGAACAGTAACTGACAGAATGTCTTGTTTGGCAGGCAGCAGTCTAGTCTGAGGAGAATGTCTTGTCGGACAGGCAGTAGTCTAGTCTGAGGAGAATGTTGTGTTTTCTTTGAATGCAGGCAGTAGTCTAGTCTGAGGAGAATGTCTTGTTTGGCAGGCAGCAGTCTAGTCTGAGGAGAATGTCCCACCCTTGAGAAATGAATGTCTTGTTTGGTCAGGACA
>NW_027010264.1:10000-33834 GCF_036934945.1 Oncorhynchus masou masou
GATTTCCACCAGTTGACCTTTCTTGCAGGCATTGCCATCATTAGGGAGCCTCACCCCTCGACCGTAGTGACCTTTCTCCTCTCCCTCCCTGCAGCCCAGACAGACAGTGTATTTAGTCCTGATGGTGATGCTACGGACAGTCTCCCCCTGTACCCCAACATGAAGTTCTGCGCCAGCAGGAACACTGAGCGTATCTACCTTTACTCCCAGGTACATGACGATGCTGCTACTCTGTACTCAACACTCCTCCTTCCTCTTCCCCTCTCGCCTCCTCTTCCCCTCTAGCCTCCTAGTCCCCTCTAGCCTCC
Source organism: Oncorhynchus masou masou (assembly GCF_036934945.1). Lineage (NCBI taxonomy): Eukaryota > Metazoa > Chordata > Actinopteri > Salmoniformes > Salmonidae > Oncorhynchus > Oncorhynchus masou. Next base: position 10,309 of record NW_027010264.1, read on the forward strand.
TCTTCCCCTCTAGCCTCCTAGTCTCCTCTTCCCCTCTAGCCTCCTCTTCCCCTCTAGCCTCCTAGTCCCCTCTAGCCTCCTCTTCCCCTCTAGCCTCCTAGTCCCCTCTCGCCTCCTCTTCCCTCTAGCCTCCTAGTCCCCTCGTCTCCTCGTCCCCTCTAGCCTCCTCTTCCCCTCTAGCCTCCTAGTCCCCTCTCGTCTCCTCATCCCCTCTAGCCTCCTCGTCCCCTCTAGCCTCCTTGTCCCCTCTAGCCTCCTCGTCCCCTCTAGCCTCCTCGTCCCCTCTAGCCTCCTTGTCCCCTCTCGCCTCCTTGTCCCCTCTAGCCTCCCTCGTCCCCTCTCGCCTCCTCTTCCCCTCTAGCCTCCTCGTCCCCTCTGTACTCCTTTTCCCCTCTAGCCTCCTAGTCCCCCCTCGCCTCCTCTTCCCCTCCTCGCCTCCTCTTCCCCTCTCGCCTCCTCTTCCCCCTCTCGCCTCCTCTTCCCCTCGCCTCCTCTTCCCTCGCCTCCTCTTCCCCCTCGCCTCCTCTTCCCCTCTCGCCTCCTCTTCCCCCTCCGCCTCCTCTTCCCCTAAAGCTCCTCTCTCCACCTCCTCTTCCTCTCCGCCTCCTCTTCCTCTCTCGCCTCCTCTTCCCTCTCGCCTCCTCTTCCCCCTCTCGCCTCCTCTTCCCTCTCGCCTCCTCTTCCCCTCTCGCCTCCTCTTCCCCCTCTCGCCTCCTCTTCCCCTCTCGCCTCCTCTTCCCCTCTCGCCTCCTCGTCCCCTCTCCCTCCTCTTCTGCCTCTCGCCTCCATCTTCCTCTCTCCTCCTTCCCCTCTCATCCTCCTCTTACTTCTCCTCTTCCTCCTCCCTCCTCCTCCTTCCCTCTCCTCTTCGTCCTCCTTCCCCTCTCTCCTCTTCCTCCTCCTTCCCCTCTCTCCTCTTCCTCCTCCCTCCTCCTCCTTCCCCTCTCTCCTCTTCCTCCTCCTTCCCTCTCTCCTCTTCCTCCTCCTTCCCCTCTCTCCACTTCCTCCTCTCTCCTACTCCTTCATTTCCCCTCTTTAATACCTGTAGTCCAATATGTCTGATATGAGTGACCAATTGAAATGTAAATGTAATACTTTCTGTGACAGATCTCTTATGTACCATCAAAGGATAAGCATCTATCTACCTTCTTCAACATAACAATACCCTTTTAAGGCATAAATCAGACGTGGTTTACCCTTTTAAATCATGTCGATTTGATTCATCCTAGGCCACTCACATTATTCAGAAATTGATTTAATCAACTGCAAAATGAAAATGGGATCAGATTTGTCCAATCTGGGTGAAATGCAAAGTATACGTATGAGGAATTGGCTTACAAATCTATTTTTTTAAAAACTGGTTGCAATGCCCAGCTGAAGTGTGTGAATGTGTCTTATCCTCTGTGTCTCTCCCTTCATCAGGAGGACAGTCCACTGCACTGGAATTTCATTCCTCTGGACATTAAACTGGACAGCTGGGAGGACCTGCCTGAAGCCTTCAGACGCAGAGAGAACAGGACACAGGTCGGTTTGTTTGACCCGCACAGAGACAACACTGGAGTCTAGTCACAGGAGGAGGCTGTCACCTAGAGGTAGACATCACTGTAGTCACAGGAGGGGAAGCTGTCACCTAGAGGTAGACATCACTGTAGTCACAGGAGGGAAGCTGTCACCTAGAGGTAGACAACACTGGAGTCTAGTCACAGGAGGGACCTGTCACCTAGAGGTAGACAACACTGGAGTCTAGTCACAGGAGGGACGCTGTCACCTAGAGGTAGGCATCACTGTAGTCACAGGAGGGGAAGCTGTCACCTAGAGGTAGACATCACTGTAGTCACAGGAGGAAGCTGTCACCTAGAGGTAGACATCACTGGAGTCTAGTCACAGGAGGGACGCTGTCACCTAGAGGTAGACATCACTGTAGTCACAGGAGGGAAGCTGTCACCTAGAGGTAGACATCACTGTAGTCACAGGAGGAAGCTGTCACCTAGAGGTAGACATCACTGTAGTCACTACAGGGAAGCTGTCACCTAGAGGTAGACAACACTGGAGTCTAGTCACAGGAGGGAAGCTGTCACCTAGAGGTAGACAACACTGGAGTCTAGTTACAGGAGGGAAGCTGTCACCTAGAGGTAGACAACACTGTAGTCACAGGAGGAAGCTGTCACCTAGAGGTAGACATCACTGTAGTCTAGTCACAGGAGGAAGCTGTCACCTAGAGGTAGACAACACTGTAGTCTAGTCACAGGAGGAAGCTGTCACCTAGAGGTAGACATCACTGTAGTCACAGGAGGGAAGCTGTCACCTAGAGGTAGACATCACTGTAGTCACAGGAGGGAAGCTGTCACCTAGAGGTAGACAGCACTGTAGTCTAGTCACAGGAGGGAAGCTGTCACCTAGTGGTAGACATCACTAGTCACAGGAGGGAAGCTGTCACCTAGAGGTAGACATCACTGTAGTCACTACAGGGAAGCTGTCACCTAGAGGTAGACATCACTGTAGTCACTACAGGGAAGCTGTCACCTAGAGGTAGACATCACCTGTAGTCACTACAGGGAAGCTGTCACCTAGAGGTAGGCATCACTGTAGTCACAGGAGGAAGCTGTCACCTAGAGGAGCATCACTGTAGTCACAGGAGGGAAGCTGTCACCTAGAGGTAGACATCACTGTAGTCTAGTCACAGGAGGAAGCTGTCACCTATCAGAGGTAGACATCACTGTAGTCTAGTCACAGGAGGGAAGCTGTCACCTAGAGGTAGACATCACTGTAGTCACAGGAGGGAAGCTGTCACCTAGAGGTAGACAACACTGGAGTCTAGTCACAGGAGGGACGCTGTCACCTAGAGGTAGACATCACTGTAGTCTAGTCACAGGAGGGAAGCTGTCACCTAGAGGTAGACATCACTGTAAGTCTAGTCACAGGAGGGAAGCTGTCACCTAGAGGTAGACATCACTGTAGTCACTACAGGGAAGCTGTCACCTAGAGGTAGGCATCACTGTAGTCACTACAGGGAAGCTGTCACCTAGAGGTAGACATCACTGTAGTCACTACAGGGAAGCTGTCACCTAGAGGTAGACATCACTGTAGTCACTACAGGGGAAGCTGTCACCTAGAGGTGCATCACTGTAGTCACTACAGGGAAGCTGTCACCTAGAGGTAGGCATCACTGTAGTCACTACAGGGATGCTGTCACCTAGAGGTAGACATTTTTAAAGGCACAGTCATTTATTTAAAGGCATGTTAATTTAAAGGCACCTTCATTTAAAGGCTCAGTCATTTAAAGGCACTGTTCAATGGTCATTTCATTTAATGTGGCTGCCGTTTGGCTGTAAAATGAATTACAGATTGTGTCTTAGTCACTTTGAAGCAGTCAAACAATCTGTGTGGGTCAGGTACTGAGGTTTAAAGTGGTGTTGATGTGACTCTGTGTGGGTCAGGTACTGGGGTTTAAAGTGGTGTTGATGTGACTATCTGTGTGGGTCAGGTACTGGGGTTTAAAGCAGTGTTGTGACTCTATCTGTGTGGGTCAGGTACTGGGGTTTAAAGTGGTGTTGATGTGACTATCTGTGTGGGTCAGGTACTGGGGTTTAAAGTGGTGTTGATGTGACTATGTGTGGGTCATGCACTGAGGTTTAAAGCGGTGTTGTGACTCTCTCTGTGTGGGCCAGGTACTGAGGTTTAAAGCGGTGTCGTGACTCTCTCTGGGTCAGGCACTGAGGTTTAAAGCGGTGTTGTGACTCTCTCTGTGGGTCAGGCACTGAGGTTTAAAGCGGTGTCGTGACTCTGTGTGGGTCAGGCACTGAGGTTTAAAGCGGTGTTGTGACTCTCTGTGTGGGCCAGGCACTGAGGTTTAAAGCGGTGTCGTGGTCTCTGTGTGGGCCAGATATTGAGGTTTAAAGCGGGTGTTGTGACTCTCTCTGTGTGGGCCAGGTACTGAGGTTTAAAGCGGTGTTGTGACTCTCTCTGTGTGGGTCAGGCACTGAGGTTTAAAGCGGTGTTGTGACTCTGTGTGGGCCAGGTACTGAGGTTTAAAGCGGTGTTGTGACTCTCTCTGTGTGGGTCAGGCACTGAGGTTTAAAGCGGTGTTGTGACTCTCTCTGTGTGGGCCAGATATTGAGGTTTAAAGCGGTGTTGTGACTCTCTCTGTGTGGGCCAGATATTGAGGTTTAAAGTGGTGTTGATGTGACTATCTGTGTGGGTCAGGCACTGAGGTTTAAAGCGGTGTTGTGGTGTGGGTCAGGCACTGAGGACTCTGACTCTCTCTGTGTGGGCCAGGTACTGAGGTTTAAAGTATCGTGACTCTCTCTGTGTGGGCCAGGTACTGGGTTTAAAGCGGTGTCGTGACTCTCTCTGTGTGGGCCAGGTACTGAGGTTTAAAGCGGTGTTGTGACTCTCTCTGTGTGGGCCAGGTACTGAGGTTTAAAGCGGTGTCGTGACTCTCTCTGTGTGGGCCAGGTACTGGGGTTTAAAGCGGTGTTGTGACTCCCTCTGTGCGGGTCAGGTACTGGGGTTTAAAGTGGTGTTGATGTGACTCTGTGTGGGTCAGGCACTGAGGTTTAAAGCGGTGTCGTGACTCTCTCTGTGTGGGCCAGGCACTGAGGTGTAAAGCGGTGTTGTGACTCTCTCTGTGTGGGCCAGATATTGAGGTTTAAAGCGGTGTCGTGACTCCCTCTGTGTGGGCCAGATATTGAGGTTTAAAGCGGTGTTGTGACTCTCTCTGTGTGGGTCAGGCACTGAGGTTTAAAGCGGTGTTGTGACTCCCTCTGTGTGGGCCAGATATTGAGGTTTAAAGCGGTGTCGTGACTCTCTCTGTGTGGGTCAGGCACTGAGGTTTAAAGCGGTGTCGTGACTCTCTGTGTGGGTCAGGCACTGAGGTTTAAAGCGGTGTCGTGACTCTCCCTCTGTGTGGGCCAGATATTGAGGTTTAAAGCGGTGTTGTGACTCTCTCTGTGTGGGCCAGATATTGAGGTTTAAAGCGGTGTCGTGACTCTATCTGTGTGGGTCATGCATTGAGGTTTAAAGCGGTGTCGTGACTCTCTGTGTGGGCCAGATATTGAGGTTTAAAGCGGTGTCGTGACTCTCTCTGTGTGGGCCAGGCACTGAGGTTTAAAGCGGTGTTGTGACTCTCTGTGTGGGCCAGGTACTGAGGTTTAAAGCGGTGTCGTGACTCTCTCTGTGTGGGTCAGGCACTGAGGTTTAAAGCGGTGTCGTGACTCTCTGTGTGGGTCAGGCACTGAGGTGTAAAGCGGTGTCGTGACTCCCTCTGTGTGGGCCAGGTACTGAGGTTTAAGCGGTGTCGTGACTCTCTCTGTGTGGGTCAGGCACTGAGGTGTAAAGCGGTGTCGTGACTCTCTCTGTGTGGGTCAGGCACTGAGGTTTAAAGCGGTGTCGTGACTCTCTCTGTGTGGGTCAGGCACTGAGGTGTAAGCGGTGTCGTGACTCCCTGTGTGGGCCAGGCACTGAGGTTTAAAGCGGTGTTGTGACTCTCTGTGTGGGCCAGGTACTGAGGTTTAAAGCGGTGTCGTGACTCTCTGTGTGGGCCAGGCACTGAGGTTTAAAGCGGTGTCGTGACTCTCTCTGTGTGAGTCAGGCACTGAGGTTTAAAGCGGTGTCGTGACTCTCTGTGTGGGTCAGGCACTGAGGTTTAAAGCGGTGTCGTGACTCTCTCTGTGTGAGTCAGGCACTGAGGTCGGTGTTGTGACTCTCTGTGTGGGCCAGGTACTGAGGTTTAAAGCGGTGTTGTGACTCTCTCTGTGTGGGCCAGGTACTGAGGTTTAAAGCGGTGTCGTGACTCTCTCTGTGTGGGCCAGGTACTGAGGTTTAAAGCGGTGTCGTGACTCTCTGTGTGGGTCAGGCACTGAGGTGTAAGCGGTGTCGTGACTCCCTCTGTGTGGGTCAGGCACTGAGGTGTGCTGTGTCGTGACTCCTCTGTGTGGGCCAGGTACTGAGGTTTAAAGCGGTGTCGTGACTCCCTCTGTGGGCCAGGCACTGAGGTTTAAAGCGGTGTTGTGACTCTCTCTGTGTGGGCCAGGTACTGAGGTTTAAAGCGGTGTCGTGACTCCCTCTGTGTGGGCCAGGCACTGAGGTTTAAAGCGGTGTTGTGACTCTCTCTGTGTGGGCCAGGTACTGAGGTTTAAAGCGGTGTCGTGACTCCCTCTGTGTGGGCCAGGTACTGAGGTGTAAAGCGGTGTCGTGACTCCCTCTGTGTGGGCCAGGTACTGAGGTTTAAAGCGGTGTCGTGACTCTCTCTGTGTGGGTCAGGCACTGAGGTGTAAAGCGGTGTCGTGACTCTCTGTGTGGGTCAGGCACTGAGGTTTAAAGCGGTGTTGATGTGACTATCTGTGTGGGTCAGGTACTGGGGTTTAAAGTGGTGTTGATGTGACTATCTGTGTGGGCCAGGTACTGGGTTAAAGTGGTGTTGATGTGACTCTGTGTGGGTCAGGCACTGAGGTGTAAAGCGGTGTCGTGACTCCCTCTGTGTGGGCCAGGTACTGAGGTTTGTCCAGCAGTGGAGCACTCTGACAGCCATGAAGCAGAGACTGATCCGCCGCAGTGGTGTGCTGTTCTGCAGCCCAGTCCTGGTCCTGGACCAACTGACCAGCACCCAGCGCAAACACAGCAGCACCAAGAGGTAGGTGGGGGGGTTGAACCTGTCCTATGTCTCCATCCTGCTGTGTTGGTGCCCAGACGGCTTCAGTTAATCACAGATTCATCCTGGTTCATGTGGGGGTGGGTGTCTCAAGAGCCAATCACAGTGGACGTAGGAGGAAAGCGTTTGACAGAATGTGGGATTTATTCGCTAATCAAGGTTTGCCCCATTGACTGCACATCAAGCTGATTTCCAGAGATGATGTGTTGGTTAAAGACTTCATGCTGAGAAAGTACGGTAGAAACCAAGTCCAACTGGGAACCCTGGTTCCTACAGAGGTAGAGATTCACACTGTAACTGAGCTAATATAATACAGGAGTATGGAGATGGATGGGAAGGTGATTATCCTGTAGTAAGGAGATGGATGGGAAGGTGATTAGTGTGTAGTAAGGAGATGGATGGGAAGGTGATTATCCTGTAGTAAGGCGATGGATGGGAAGGTGATTATCCTGTAGTAAGGAGATGGATGGGAAGGTGATTAGTGTGTAGTAAGGAGATGGATGGGAAGGTGATTATCCTGTAGTAAGGAGATGGATGGGAAGGTGATTAGTGTGTAGTGAGGAGATGGATGGGAAGGTGATTATCCTGTAGTGAGGAGATGGATGGGAAGGTGATTATCCTGTAGTAAGGAGATGGATGGGAAGGTGATTAGTGTGTAGTAAGGAGATGGATGGGAAGGTGATTATCCTGTAGTAAGGAGATGGATGGGAAGGTGATTAGTGTGTAGTAAGGAGATGGATGGGAAGGTGATTATCTTGTAGTAAGGAGATGGATGGGAAGGTGATTATCCTGTAGTAAGGAGATGGATGGGAAGGTGATTATCCCAGTAAGGAGATGGATGGGAAGGTGATTAGTGTGTAGTAAGGAGATGGATGGGAAGTTGATTAATGTGTAGTAAGGAGATGGATGGGAAGGTGATTAGTGTGTAGTAAGGAGATGGATGGGAAGGTGATTATCCTGTAGTAAGGAGATGGATGGGAAGGTGATTATCCTGTAGTAAGGAGATGGATGGGAAGGTGATTAATGTGTAGTAAGGAGATGGATGGGAAGGTGATTAGTGTGTGTAGTAAGGAGATGGATGGGAAGGTGATTATCCTGTAGTAAGGAGATGGATGGGAAGGTGATTATCCAGTAAGGAGATGGATGGGAAGGTGATTAGTGTGTAGTAAGGAGATGGATGGGAAGGTGATTATCCTGTAGTAAGGAGATGGATGGGAAGGTGATTAGTAGTAAGGAGATGGATGGGAAGGTGATTATCTTGTAGTAAGGAGATGGATGGGAAGGTGATTATCCTATAGTAAGGAGATGGATGGGAAGGTGATTATCCTGTAGTAAGGAGATGGATGGGAAGGTGATTAGTGTGTAGTAAGGAGATGGATGGGAAGGTGATTAATGTGTAGTAAGGAGATGGATGGGAAGGTGATTAGTGTGTAGTAAGGAGATGGATGGGAAGGTGATTATCCTGTAGTAAGGAGATGGATGGGAAGGTGATTAGTGTGTAGTAAGGAGATGGATGGGAAGGTGATTATCCTGTAGTAAGGAGATGGATGGGAAGGTGATTAGTGTGTAGTAAGGAGATGGATGGGAAGGTGATTAATGTGTAGTAAGGAGATGGATGGGAAGGTGATTAGTGTGTAGTAAGGAGATGGATGGGAAAGTGATTAGTGTGTAGTAAGGAGATGGATGGGAAGGTGATGGATGGGAAGGTGATTATTGTATAGTAAGGAGATGGATGGGAAGGTGATTATCTTGTAGTAAGGAGATGGATGGGAAGGTGATTATCCTGTAGTAAGGAGATGGATGGGAAGGTGATTATCCTGTAGTAAGGAGATGGATGGGAAGGTGATTATTGTGTAGTAAGGAGATGGATAGGAAGGTGATTATCCTATAGTAAGGAGATGGATGGGAAGGTGATTAGTGTGTAGTAAGGAGATAGATGGGAAGGTGATGGATGGGAAGGTGATTATTGTATAGTAAGGAGATGGATGGGAAGGTGATTATCCTGTAGTAAGGAGATGGATGGGAAGGTGATTATCCTGTAGTAAGGAGATGGATGGGAGGTGATTATCCTGTAGTAAGGAGATGGATGGGAGGTGATTATCCTGTAGTAAGGAGATGGATGGGAAAGTGATTATCCTGTAGTAAGGAGATGGATGGGAAGGTGATTATCCTGTAGTAAGGAGATGGATGGGGAGGTGATTATCCTGTAGTAAGGAGATGGATGGGAAGGTGATTATCCTGTAGTAAGGAGATGGATGGGAAGGTGATTAGTGTGTAGTAAGGAGATGGATGGGAAGGTGATTATCTTGTAGTAAGGAGATGGATGGGAAGGTGATTATCTTGTAGTAAGGAGATGGATGGAAAGGTGATTATCCTGAGGTTAGTTAGACTCTGCTGTAGTGCTGTGCTGGGTTGTCCTGAAGGATCAGGGCCGTCTTCACGAAGGGACTCAGAGTAGGAGTGCTGCTGATATAGGATCAGTTTAGCCTTTTAGACACACACACACACACACACACACACACACACACACACACACACACACCCCTCCGCCCAACACCTCTCAGTACTACTGTCAGCTGGACCTGGCTTTCATGTCCTTTCATCCAGCCTCTCTACACTGGGCTGTTTGAAGCCCAACAGTCCCCTCACCCCTTCTTTCTTTCATGCAAATCTGCCCCTTCCTCTCTTCTTCCTCCTCCTCCTCCTTTCTTCAAGATTCCTCCTCTTTGATGTGTCTCCTTCCTCTCTCCATCCAGCTCATCCAGCTATCTGACCTTACTCTTCCTCCTCCTCCTTTCTTCAAGATTTTCCTCTTTGATGTGTCCCCTTCTCTCCTCCTCCAGCTATCTGACCTTACTCTTCCTCCTCCTTCTCATCCTTCCTCCCCCAGGTAACTTCCTCCTCCCTCCCTGCCTGCCTCCTCCATCCTAACCAAACTCCCACTCTCCTCCCCATCCCTCCATTCAGGTACCTAACCATACTCTTCCTCCCTCCATCCAGGTACCTAACCATACTCTTCCTCCCTCCATCCAGGTATCTAACCATACTCTTCCTCCTCCATCCAGGTACCTAACCATACTCTTCCTCCTCCATCCAGGTATCTAACGATACTCTTCCTCCCTCCATCCAGGTACCTAACCATACTCTTCCTCCCTCCATCCAGGTATCTAACCATACTCTTCCTCCCTCCATCCAGGTATCTAACCATACTCTTCCTCCCTCCATCCAGGTATCTAACCATACTCTTCCTCCCTCCATCCAGGTATCTAACCATACTCTTCCTCCCCTCCATCCAGGTACCTAACCATACTCTTCCTCCCTCCATCCAGGTATCTAACCATACTCTTCCTCCCTCCATCCAGGTATCTAACCATACTCTTCCTCCCTCCATCCAGGTATCTAACCATACTCTTCCTCCCTCCATCCAGGTACCTAACCATACTCTTCCTCCTCCATCCAGGTACCTAACCATACTCTTCCTCCCTCCATCCAGGTATCTAACCATACTCTTCCTCCCTCCATCCAGGTATCTAACCATACTCTTCCTCCCTCCATCCAGGTACCTAACCATACATCAGGTACCTAACCCTCTCCCTCCATCCAGGTACCTAACCATACTCTTCCTCCCTCCATCCAGGTACCTAACCATACTCTTCCTCCCTCCATCCAGGTATCTAACCATACTCTTCCTCCCTCCATCCAGGTACCTAACCATACTCTTCCTCCCTCCATCCAGGTACCTAACCATACTCTTCCTCCCTCCATCCAGGTACCTAACCATACTCTTCCTCCCTCCATCCAGGTACCTAACCATACTCTTCCTCCCTCCATCCAGGTACCTAACCATACTCTTCCTCCCTCCGTCCAGGTACCTAACCATACTCTTCCTCCCTCCGTCCAGGTACCCTAACCATACTCTTCCTCCCTCCGTCCAGGTACCTAACCATACTCTTCCTCCCTCCGTCCAGGTACCTAACCATACTCTTCCTCCCTCCATCCAGGTACCTAACCATACTCTTCCTCCCTCCATCCAGGTACCTAACCATACTCTCCTCCTCCATCCAGGTACCTAACCATACTCTTCCTCCCTCCATCCAGGTACCTAACCATACTCTCCCTCCCTCCATCCAGGTACCTAACCATACTCTTCCTCCCTCCATCCAGGTACCTAACCATACTCTCCTCCCTCCATCCAGGTACCTAACCATACTCTTCCTCCCTCCATCCAGGTACCTAACCATACTGTTCCTCCCTCCATCCAGGTACCTAACCATACTCTTCCTCCCTCCATCCAGGTACCTAACCATACTCTTCCTCCCTCCATCCAGGTATCTAACCATACTCTTCCTCCCTCCATCCAGGTATCTAACCATACTCTTCCTCCCTCCATCCAGGTACCTAACCATACTCTTCCTCCCTCCATCCAGGTATCTAACCATACTCTTCCTCCCTCCATCCAGGTATCTAACCATACTCTTCCTCCCTCCATCCAGGTATCTAACCATACTCTTCCTCCTCCATCCAGGTACCTAACCATACTCTTCCTCCCTCCATCCAGGTGTCTAACCATACTCTCCCTCCCTCCATCCAGGTATCTAACCATACTCTTCCTCTCTCCATCCAGGTATCTAACCATACTCTCCCTCCCTCCATCCAGGTACCTAACCATACTCTTCCTCCCTCCATCCAGGTACCTAACCATACTCTTCCTCCCTCCATCCAGGTATCTAACCATACTCTCCATCCAGGTACCTAACCATACTCTCCCTCCCTCCATCCAGGTATCTAACCATACTCTTCCTCCTCCATCCAGGTACCTAACCATACTCTTCCTCCCTCCATCCAGGTATCTAACCATACTCTTCCTCCCTCCATCCAGGTACCTAACCATACTCTTCCTCCTCCATCCAGGTACCTAACCATACTCTTCCTCCTCCATCCAGGTATCTAACCATACTCTCCCTCCCTCCATCCAGGTACCTAACCATACTCTTCCTCCCTCCATCCAGGTACCTAACCATACTCTTCCTCCCTCCATCCAGGTACCTAACCATACTCTTCCTCCTCCATCCAGGTATCTAACCATACTCTCCCTCCCTCCATCCAGGTATCTAACCAAAGAAGATGTGTCCCAGGCCTCTCTCAGTAAGGCCCAGTGTGATGGAGGAACTGTCTGCCTGGTCAACAAGGAGATCTTCTTCACCAAGAGGAGAACTGCCTCTATGTCACGACCCAACACCTCTGCCTCCGTCCCAGAGAAGTAGGTCTCAGTCTCCTAGAGAGTAGCAACACTAGTTGCTAGCAACACATAGCAACACTAGTTCACAGTGCCAAACGTTCTCCTCCACATTGAAATGATATTACATTGAAAGACCACGGTATGTCCTGTCTGTACAATTGTTGTTCAATACCCAAGGAACTAAATGTGTCCTCACTTGACGTTTAGCAGGTTGAAGTAGGTCTGTATTGCCAGTGAGGCTCAGTGAACACTTGTCTATGTCTTCTTAGACTGTATGCCCTGGCCTGTACAAGACCAGTGAGTGTTTACCACTGAGGAACCAGGCTATAATCCACTGTTTTAGAGGCTATGGGACCAGTGAGTGTTTACTACAGAGGAACCAGGCTACAATCCACTGTTTTAGAGGCAATTGACTGAAGGCTTGTTGGATAGATGGAGTACATCGCTATGGCAACCACCACAGGGACTGGCTCTTTCCCTCTCACCTAGCGAGTCTTGCTGATTGGTTCGAGGATTGTCGGGGCGCTCCAGAGAGCCGTGTCCCATCTGTTCCCTAACGTGTGGACAGGCAAGTACCCTGGTGGAGCGCGGTAAGAAACACATCCACACTGTGGCAGTGGTCCAGGCTCACCTTCCTCTCCCTCTGCTTCTCCAGCCAGGAGGAGCACTCACACAGACAACAACCATATGTCCCAGCTCCCCAAAGCCATGCTGAGATGTTCCTATTGAATGAATGCCTTGTAACTGTAGTAATACAGTAGCTTCCACACACTGGTTGAATCAACGTTGTTTCAAATCAGTTTATTAGTTTATTTGTCACGTGTGTCGACTACAACAGGTGTAGAGTAGACCATAGAGTGAAATGCTTACATACAGGCTCTAACCAATAGTGCAAAAAAGGTATTAGGTGAACAATAGGTGAGATAAGAAATAAAACAACAGTAAAAAAGACTGTGAAAATAACAGTAGCGAGGCTCTCTATACAGTAGTAGAGGCTCTATACAGTAGCGAGGCTCTATACAGTAACGAGGCTCTATACAGTAGCGAGGCTCTATGAAGTAGCTAGGCTCTACACAATAGCTAGGCTCTACACAATAGCTAGGCTCTATACAGTAGCTAGGCTCTATACAGTAGCTAGGCTCTATACAGTAGCTAGGCTCTATACAGTAGCTAGGCTCTATACAGTAGCGAGGCTCTATACAGTAGCGAGGCTCTATACAGTAGCTAGGCTCTACACAATAGCGAGGCTCTATACAGTAGCGAGGCTCTATACAGTAGCTAGGCTCTATACAATAGCGTGGCTCTATACAGTAGCGAGGCTACATACAGGCACCAGTTAGTCGGGCTGATTGAGGTAGTATGTAGATATGGTTAAAGTGACTATGCAGATATGATAAACAGAAAGTAGCCGTAACGTAAAATGGCGCCGGAAGAAATGGCAGCAGTTTTGGGCGCCCGACCAATTGTGCTATTATGTGGGAGGGTTTGCGTTATTTGTAACTTATTTTGTACATAATGTTTCTGCAACTGTATCTTACAGCAAAAAAAAGCTTCTGGATATCAGGAGCTCACTCACCTCCCGGATTAGACAAAGATCTTCTGGATATCATGACAGCGATCACTCACCTCAGATTAGACAAAGAGCTTCTGGATATCAGGACAGCGAAATCACTCAATCGGATTAGACAAAGATCTTCTGGATATCATGACAGCGATCACTCACCTCAGATTAGACAAAGAGCTTCTGGATATCAGGACAGCGATCACTCACCTCGGATTAGACATAGAGCTTCTGGATGTCAGGACAGCGATCACTCACCTCGGATTAGACAAAGATCTTCTGGATATCAGGACAGCGATCACTCATCTCGGATTATAAAACAAAGATTTTTCTTCAACAAGTAGGACGTACAGGACATCTCCAAACACCCGACAAGGCCAACATCCCAGTTATTTGCAAGAGGAAGAGACGCAGGTACAGAGGACACAGAGCGGGATGCCTGGTCAGGATCCGCAGAAGGCAACTGGGAAAGCTGCCGTTACCGTCAATACTACTCCGCCAAACGTGCAGTCATTGGACAATAAACTAGACGAGGTACGATCATGAATATCCTACCAACGGGACATCAAACTCTGTAATATGTTATGTTTCACGGAATTGTGGCTGAATGATGACATGGATATTCAGCTAGCGGGATATACGCTGCACCGGCAAGATAGAACAGCACACTCCGGTAAGGGGGGGATCTGTGCATATTTGTAAACAACAGCTGGTGCACGAAATCTAAGTAAGTCTAGATTTTGCTCGCCTGAAGTAGAGAATCTTGTGATAAAATGTAGACCACACTATTTGCCTAGAGTTTTCAGCTATACTTTTCATGGCTGTTTTTTTTTACCACCACAGACAGATGCTGGCACTAAGACCGCACTCAGACAGCTGTATAAGGAAATAAGCAAACAGGAAACCACTCACCCAGAGGCGGCGCTCCTAGTGGCTGGAGACTTTAATGCAGGGAAACTTAAATCAGTTCTACCTCATTTCTATATTAAATATGCAATACCTTGCCAGCAGCATACCACCCTGCATACCACTGCTGGCTTGCTTCTGAAGCTAAGCAGGGTTGGTCCTGGATGGGAGACCAGATGCTGCTGGAAGTGGTGTTAGAGGGCCAGTAGGAGGCACACTTTCCTCTGGTCTAAAAAATAGAATGCCCCAGGGCAGTGATTGGGGACACTGCCCTGTGTAGGGTGCCATCTTTCGGATGGGACGTTAAAGGGGTGTCCTGACACTCATCATTAAAGATCCCATGGCACTTATCGCAAGAGTAGGGGTGTTAACCCCGGTGTCCTGGCTAAATTCCCAATCTGGCCATCAAACCATCACGGTCACCTAATAATCCCCAGTTTACAATTGGCTCATTCATCTCCCTCCTCCCCTGTAACTATTCCCCAGGTTGTTGCTGCAAATGAGAATGTGTTCTCAGTCAACTTACCTGGTAAAATAACGGATAAATAAAACAATTCTAGATCACCTGTACTCCACACACAGAGACGCATACAAAGCTCTCCCTCACCCTCCATTTGGTAAATCCGACCACAATTCTATCCTCCTGATTCCTGCTTACAAGCAAAAATTAAAGCAGGAAGCACCAGTGACTCAGTCTATAAAAAAGTGGTCAGGTGAAGCAGATGCTAAACTACAGGACTGTCTTGCTATCACAGACTGGAACATGTTCCAGAATTCTTCCGATGGCATTGAGGAGTACACCACATCAGTCACTGGCTTCATCAATAAGTATATCAAGGACGTCGTCTCCCCACAGTGACTGTACGTACATACCCCAACCAGAAGCCATGGATTACAGGCAACATTCCCACTGAGCTAAAGGGTAGAGCTGCCGCTTTCAAGGTGCAGAACTCTAACCCGGAAGCTTATAAGAAATCCTGCTATGCCCTCCGATGAACCATCAAACAGGCAAAGCGTCAATACAGGGCTAAGATTGAATCGTACTACACCGGCTCCGACGCTCGTCGGATGTGGCAGGGCTTGCAAAATATTACGGACTACAAATGGAAACACAGCAGCGTCACAGTCACTTCTATGCTAGCTTCGAGGCAAGCAACACTGGGGCATGCATGAGAGCATCAGCTGTTCCAGATGACTGTGTGATCACGCTCTCCGTAGATGACGTGAGTAAGATCTTTTAAACAGGTCATTATTCACAAGGCTGCGGGGCCAGACGGTTTACCAGGACATGTGCTCTGGGCATGTGCTGACCAACTGGCAGGTGTCTTCACTGACATTTTCAACATGTCCCTTATTAAGTCTGTAATACCAACATGTTTCAAGCAGACCACCATAGTCCCTGTGCCCAAGAACATTTGTTCTGCCTAAATGGCAACCGACCCGTAGCACTCACGTCTGTAGCCATGAAGTGCTTTGAAAGACTGGTAATGGCTCACATCAACACCATTATCCCAGAAACGCTAGACCCACTCCAATTTGCATACCGCCCCAACAGATCCACAGATGATGCAATCTCTATTGCACTCCACACTGCCCTTTCTCACCTGGACAAAAAATAACACCTACGTGAGAATGCTGTTCATTGACTACAGCTCAGCGTTCAACACCATAGTACCCTCAAAGCTCATCACTAAGCTAAGGATCCTGGGACTAAACACCTCCCTCTGCCACTGAATCCTGGACTTCCTGAAGGGCCGTCCCGAGGTGGTGAGGGTAGGTAACAACACATCTGCCACGCTGATCCTCAACACTGGAGCCCCTCAGTCCCCTGCTGTACTCCCTGTTCACCCACGACTGCATGGCCACGCACGACTCCAACACCATCATTAAGTTTGCAGTCAACACAATAGTGGTAGGTCTGATCCCCGACAACGACGAGACAGCCTATAGGGAAGAGGTCAGAGACCTATTCCCTCAACGTAACCAAGACTAAGGAGATGATTGTGGACTACAGGAAAAGGAGGACCGAGCACGCCCCCATTCTCATCGACAGGGCTTTAGTGGAGCAGGTTGAGAGCTTCAAGTTCCTTGGTGTCCACATCACCAACAAACTAGAATGGTCCAAACACACCAAGACAGTCGTGAAGAGGGCACGACAAAGCCTAATCCCCCTCAGGAAACTAAAAAGATTTGGCACGGGTCCTGAGATCCTGGAAAGGTTCTACAGCTGCAACATTGACTGGTTGCATCACTGCCTGGTTGAGCATCCTCATCACTGCCTGGTTGCATCACTGCCTGGTTGCATCACTGCCTGGTACGGCAACTGCTTGGCGTCTGACCGCAAGGCAGACGGAATCGTCATGTCAATGAAATTACGTTGAACCAACGTGGAATAGAAGTTGAATTGATGTCTGTGCCCAGTGGATTAATACTGTTTATTCACTTGTTGGGCAGATGACTGACAATCCTCCCTCCCTTTCTGTGTCTGTCTCTTTCCATCTCTGCCCCTAGACCATCCGAGGTGCACCCAGAGCCTCCTGTTGGTGCTCCTGAGGGCCCATCAGAGGCTGAAGCTGGGTACCTGCAGGTGCTGGACAGTGAGGGTCGACCCTTGTGTCTGTCCTGCCACAAGGCCTGTGGGTCCACCGGAGGAGCCTGGGACACCTGCTTCTGTAGCCAGACGTAAGTAGCAGCATCATCAAAGTAAAGCCAAGTTCACCCATCAGTGGTGTTGTGTACCCTTTATTATTAGTGTTGCCTCGTAGGCCTACTGCCTTCCTTCATTAAAGCTCTACAAAGAAAACATCAAGTTATTCTGTTGTATTCTACTTCATCTATCCTATCATAGGTGTCAGGGGAGGAGTTCCAGCTGCGCTCCAGCCAGGCCTACATGCGTGCCCGGGTACTGCAGACGGAGCAGGGGGTGTGTCAGAGCTGCGGCCTGCAAGCCCACCAGCTGTACCTGAAGGTCCGCGACGCCCCGCCCACACACAGGAAGGAGATGCTAGAGAACACCGGGCTGGCCCAGCTGTCACTCAAACAGGTTGGTTGGTTTGGATGTCTTTAGCCCCCAGGTCTGTGATACAGAGAGGGACCTAGGAGCATTCCATTACTCTGTATGGGGGGACCTAGGAGCATTCCATTACTCTGTATGGGGGGGGGACCTATGGGGGGGGAGCATTCCATTACTCTGTATGGGGGACCTAGGACCATTCCATTACTCTGTATGGGGGGACCTAGGACCATTCCATTACTCTGTATGGGGTCTGACCTACACTACCTGAGCTCTCTTAGCCAGGATACAGTCTTCTACATGACTTTATGAGCCCTTTACAGACATGAGCTTTTTAAAGGTGCACAAATCTACAGACAGAGAGAACAGTTGATACTATTGATGTGGCTTGATTTTTCAACTGGATTTATCAAAGAGCAGTATCATCTCTCTCTTCTCAAATTAGCATATCACATTACTGAGGTTGTACAGAGAACACTGAAATGGATAGGACCCATTTAGACATTTGAAGCCACTTCTGATATAAAGCAGGGTGTGTAGGGTTTCACCTGTTCCAACTCATCCCCTGGATCTGGGGAGACCACTAAAGGCTTTAGTAGACATTATATTATACACTGGGAGAGGAGGGGAGAACACAGAGAAGAGAGTGAAATGAGAGGGACTCAGTCCTCTCTACTACTGACTGACACTTATCTTCCCTGGAAACTGCTGCTTTGTGCTGGGGGAAGATAAACCATTAGGTGTGTGGGTGGAGGGGTGTGGGTGTGGATGACGGGTGTGTGGTGGAGGGGGTGTACTGTACTGTGGACACACAAGTTCCTCTCTCAACCTGTGTGCGTGTGTGACTTCCTCTCTCTCGGCTCGCAGTAAATAGATTGGCCAGTACTGTCAGATCCTCCATGGATTTCTCCCACAGCTCAACCTCACCTCAGCCAAGAGCCTGTTAAATTTGGCTCTGCCATTTCTCCTGGAAAGACCTTCTGCCTTCTCGCTCACAGATCAATGGATGGATTTGGCCTAACACTAACAGGTCCTCTGTACTGCACAGAAACCACCGAGAACAACTGCTGATTAATGCATTGTATTGGTGCGCTGTATAGGAGGCCTGAGGACTCTAGCTTTAGTAAAGGGTTTCTAAGACATTAGTAGACCAGTGGGGGAATGCAGAGTGAATGTTCTGTATGGAGCGAGGAGGGGGTGGAGGTGGGTCGGTAGTCGTAGTGGAACGGAGCTTGTTCCTGAGTACAGCTTTGCTTTTCTTCTCCTCTGTGGGTATGTGACACCCCCGGTTCTCTTGTGGCTAATGTTGGGAGAGCGCTTACTCTATCTACCGCTTCTACCCAGGAATGGAGATTGATTTCTGGGCTGAATCGTCCCAGGGTTCCCTTCTCTGGCTCTTTCCACATAAAATGGAGAAAAGAAAAGGCTTAGTTTCAAATTGAAATGCCTCCATTTTGGTTCTAGTGTTCCCCAGCTCCAGGCCATAGGCCTAGAATTACAGGCGTTTGATTTCCTACCTGTTCCCAGAGTCCCCAGCTCGTTCTCTTACATTAGAGCCTTGTCATTCTGTCTGTCTGAAGACAGACAGGCGGAGGAAATGTGATGCTGACATGGGAAGGCTGACAAGATCCTATTATGAAAAACACATGGACAAAACTCACAAGGGATTTTACAAATATTTCTTACACCAAATTGTTTTGTTTACCCGTTTGAGCTATTAAAACTGTAAATTATATAATCATCATACTACCTCCTTTACTGAGAAATGTGTTTATTAAAATTGTCTGTGTTGTGTCCAGCTGAATGAGATGATCCGTGCCCCCGTGGAGGGTCAGTTCTGGCAGGTGGACCACATCCGACCCGTCTACAGTGGGGGAGGACAGTGTTCCTGGACAACCTACAGACACTCTGCACCGTCTGCCACAGAACCGTAGGAGTCCAGCACACACAGTCACACAGACACACACACACACACACACATCACACACACAGACACACCATCACACACAGACACACACACACACACATCATCACACACAGACACACACACACACACCACACAGACACACACACACACACACAGACATCACACACACAGACACATACCATCACACACACCCACACACCATCACATACAGACACACCCTGCCACACACACACACACAGACACACACACTAGACACATGTTCCCTGGACAACCTACAGACACACACATACCATCACACACAGACACAGACACACAGTGTTCCCTGGACAACCTACAGACACTCTGCACCGTCTGCCACAGGACCACAAGGGTCCTGGTCCCCATGTTCCTCTGTGTCCACATAAACACTACCAGGCCCACATGGTGCTTCATTATACCCATATGCCCTCTCAAACCACCACCATGGTATAATACCATGTTATATAACCATACCATGTTTTGATACCATGTTATTATACCATGTTATAATACCGTTATAATACCGTGTTATAATATCATACCATGTTATATTATAATACCATGTTATAATGTAATACCATGTTATAATACCATACCATGTTATAATACCATACCATGTTATAATATAATACTGTGTTATAATACCATGATATAATATAATACCATGTTATGATACCATACCATGTTATCTGGATAAGAGCGTCTGCTAAATGACGTAAATGTAAATGCATGTTATAATACCATGTTATAATGTAATACCATGTTATAATACCATGCCATGTTATAATATAATACCATGTTATGATACCATACCATGTTATAATACCATACCATGTTATAATATAATACCATGTTATAATATCATACCGTGTTATAATACCATGTTATAATATAATACCATGTTATGATGTAATACCATGTTATAATATAATACCATGTTATAATATCATACCGTGTTATAATACCATGTTATAATATAATACCATGTTATAATATCATGTTATAATATAATACCATGTTATAATATAATACCATGTTATAATACCATGTTATAATATAATACCATGTTATAATACATGTTATATAATACCATATTATAATACCATGTTATAATATAATACCATGTTATAATATAATACCATGTTATAATATAATACCATGTTATAATATGTTATAAACATGTTATACCATAATACATCACCATGTAATAATACCATGTTATAATTTAATACAGTTATAATATAATAGGCTGTTATAATACAGAGGACAGAGTATTGATGAAGTACCATGTTATAATATAGGACCATATTATGACAGTAGGCTGTTTGTTTTACAGAGGACAGAGTATTGATGACAGTAGGCATGTTTACAGAGGACAAGTATTATAATACCTGTTTGTTTAACAGATGTTATAATATGTTATAATACCATGTTATAATGTTTGTTTTATAACATAATACCAGTTATAATACCTGTTTAATATAATACCATGGTATGATGTAATACCATGTTATAATGTAATACCATGTTATAATATAATACCATGTTATAATGAATACCATGTGATATAATATGTTATAATACCATGTTATAATGTAATGACGTGTTATGTTTGTTATAATACCATGTTATAATATGACAGTAGGCTGTTTGTTTTACAGAGGACAGAGTATTGATGACAATAGGCTGTTTGTTATAATAGGACATGAGTTATAATAGGCATGTTTGTATAATACAGAGGATGTTTATAATTGATGTTATAATATAATACCATGTTATTTTACAGAGTTACAGTATAATACATCACCATGTAATAATACCATGTTATAATTTAATACAGGGTACTGATGACAGTAGGTTTGTTTTACAGAGGACAGAGTATTGATGACAGTAGGCTGTTTGTTTTTTACAGAGGACAGAGTATTGATGACAGTAGGCTGTTTGTTTTACAGAGGACAGAGTATTGATGACAGTAGGCTGTTTGTTTTACAGAGGACAGAGTATTGATGACAGTAGGCTGTTTGTTTTACAGAGGACAGAGTATTGATGACACTGTTTAGGACAGAGTATTGATTTGTTTTACAGAGGACAGTGTGTTGATGACAGTAGGCTGTTTGTTTTACAGAGGACAGTGTGTTGATGACAGTAGGCTGTTTGTTTTACAGAGGACAGAGTGTTGATGACAGTAGGCTGTTTGTTTTACAGAGGACAGAGTATTGATGACAGTAGGCTGTTTGTTTTACAGAGGATAGGGTATTGATGACAGTAGGCTGTTTGTTTTACAGAGGACAGGGTATTGATGACAGTAGGCTGTTTGTTTTACAGAGGACAGAGTATTGATGACAGTAGGCTGTTTGTTTTACAGAGGACAGAGTATTGATGACAGTAGGCTGTTTGTTTTACAGAGGACAGAGTATTGATGACAGTAGGCTGTTTGTTTTACAGAGGACAGAGTACTGATGACAGTAGGCTGTTTTTACAGAGGACAGAGTATTGATGACAGTTGGCTGTTTGTTTTACAGAGAACAGAGTGTTGATGACAGTAGGCTGTTTGTTTTACAGAGGACAGTGTGTTGATGACAGTAGGCTGTTTGTTTTACAGAGGACAGAGTGTTGATGACAGTAGGCTGTTTGTTTTACAGAGGACAGTGTGTTGATGACAGTAGGCTGTTTGTTTTACAGAGTACTGATGACAGTTGGCTGTTTGTTTTACAGAGGACAGCTCAGCAAGCCAAGGACAGAAGCCAGATGAAGAAAGGACTGGCAGCCTCCAAGGTGGCTTCAGACATCACTCGCGCTTCTTCATAAAGAAATGAACATTAAAACAACATGTTTTCCTCAACCAAGGGAAGGAGGGAAGTTGGAGGAGTACTGAGTGACATAGGAAGGATGCTTCTTCAGTGTTTTGTCATCTCTGTGAAGAAGGCTACATGTCACAGTTGATCCTCAATGCTGCCACTGCTGTCCGTGTTATGGACTCACCAGCAATCCAATGTAGAGGAACATCGCCTCCTTCCTTTAATGACATCATGTTTAAGTTGGATCATTGAGAGTGTTGATGTGAACACTGTTCTTTCAGGGTTGTTTTTTTGTTGGGTTACCTGAATAGATTTTTACTAAACAATGCTGCCTGTATCAAATGCAAATGTTCCAAATGAGCAGCTACGCTCCTTCCCATGTTGTCCCCGAACCGTCAGCAGTGAGCCTGGGTTGATTTATAACGGGCTTATCTAGCTCAGATACAGGCTGAACTGAACCAAGCTGGGCAGGCTGCTGCCTGTTTGAATTGCCAGCCTGCCTGCATGCCTGCCGAGCGCTCGCTGCTATTTTAGGTTGTGCAAACTTGGTAGAAAAACCTGATCTGTGTGATGCTCTAGTTTACTTCTTGACAGGATATCACAAGTGTTTTCCTTCATGTCCTCTACATGTAGTCTAGTTGATAGCGTCTTTATGTCCTCTACATGTAGTCTAGTTGATAGTGTCTTTATGTCCTCTACATGTAGTCTAGTTGATAACTATGTAGTCTTTATGTCCTCTACATGTAGTCTAGTTGATAGCGTCTTTATGTCCTCTACATGTAGTCTAGTTGATAGCGTCTTTATGTCCTCTACATGTAGTCTAGTTGATAGTGTCTTTATGTCCTCTACATGTAGTCTAGTTGATAGCGTCTTTATGTCCCTCTACATGTTGTCTAGTTGATAGTGTCTTTATGTCCTCTACATGTAGTCTAGTTGATAGTGTCTTTATGTCCTTCAGTTGATAGTGTTCATGTAGTCTAGTTGATAGTGTCTTTATGTCCTCACTACATGTATAATCTAGTTGATAGTGTCTTTATGTCCTCTACATGTAGTCTAGTTGATAGCGTCTTTATGTCCTCTACATGTAGTCTAGTTGATAGTGTCTTTATGTCCTCTACATGTAGTCTAGTTGATAGTGTCTTTATGTCCTCTACATGTAGTCTAGTTGATAGCGTCTTTATGTCCTCTACATCTTTATGTCCTTTATGTCCCTCTACATGTAGTCTAGTTGATAGCGTCTTTATGTCCTCTACATGTAGTCTAGTTGATAGCGTCTTTATGTCCTCTACATGTAGTCTAGTTGATAGTGTCTTTATGTCCTCTACATGTAGTCTGGTCAGTAAACGTCTTTATGTCCTCTAGTTGATAGTGTCTTTATGTCCTCTACTAGTCTAGTTGATAGTGTCTTTATGTCC
>NW_027010265.1:0-33833 GCF_036934945.1 Oncorhynchus masou masou
GAGCAGAGGGAAGTGATGATAGGATGGAAGAGGAGAGAGTAGCGGGGGAGAGAGAGCGAAGGTTGGGACGGTGCGATACCATCCGAGTAGGGGCAGTGTGGGAAGTGTTGGATGAGAGCGAGAGGGAAAAGGATACAAGGTAGTGGTCGGAGACTTGGAGGGGAGTTGCAATGAGGTTAGTGGAAGAACAGCATCTAGTAAAGATGAGGTCGAGCGTATTGCCTGCCTTGTGAGTAGGGGGGAAGGTGAGAGGGTGAGGTCAAAAGAGGAGAGGAGTGGAAAGAAGGAGGCAGAGAGGAATGAGTCAAAGGTAGATGTGGGGAGGTTAAAGTCGCCCAGGACTGTGAGAGGTGAGCCGTCCTCAGGAAAGGAGCTTATCAAGGCATCAAGCTCATTGATGAACTCTCCGGAGGGAACCTGGAGGGCGAGCAATGATAAGGATGTTAAGCTTGAAAGGGCTGGCAACTGTGACAGCATGGAATTCAAAGGAGGCGATAGACAGATGGGTAAGGGGAGAAAGAGAGAATGACCACTTGGGAGAGATGAGGATCCCGGTGCCACCACCCTGCTGACCAGAAGCTCTCGGGGTGTGCGAGAACACGTGGGCGGACGAAGATAGAGCAGTAGGGGTAGCAGTGTTATCTGTGGTGATCCATGTTTCCGCAGTGCCAAGAAGTCGAGGGACTGAAGGGAGGCATAGGCTGAGATGAACTCTGCCTTGTTGGCCGCAGATCGGCAGTTCCAGAGGCTACCGGAGACCTGGAACTCCACGGGGTCGTGCGCGCTGGGACCACCAGATTAGGGTGTACGCGGCCACGCGGTGGGAGCGCGTTGTATGGTCTGTGCAGAGAGGAGAGAACAGGGATAGATAGACACATAGTTGACAGGCTACAGAAGAGGCTACGCTAATGCAAAGGAGATTGGAATGACAAGTGGACTACACGTCTCGAATGTTCAGAAAGTTAAGCTTACGTAGCAAGAATCTTATTGACTAAAATGATTGAAATGAAACAGTACTGCTGGAGTAGGCTAGCTGGCAGTGGCTGCGTTGTTGACACCACACGTTGTTGACACTACACTAATCAAGTCGTTTCCGTCGAGTGTAATAGTTGTGTTATGGCATTTGGCCCCAAAAAGAGTGACTTTTGACTTTGACTTACTATGAAATTATATTGTAAATGGACAAATGCACAAGAGGGAAAAATGATAATAAAAGTTGACAAAAGTATAGTTTGAGCAAAGTGTTGTTTGACTTTGAGCATGCCAAATTCGTGATGGTAAATTCCCATTGAAACATATTTCAAATGCACGTGCATTTGCAAAATGATTCTTATAGTGAAAAAAACATCACCAAATGGACATGATGAAGTCAACACAACGAGCGATGAAAAGGAGCAACTATCACTGCCCGGCCATCCTGTGTTCATTAGGCAAGTCAATTTTGCATTCTTGCAGGATTTTTCAGCATGACAGATTCGTTATGGTAAATGCCCATTGAAACATATTGCAAATGCATGAGCATTTGCAATATGATTCTATAGTGAAAAAACATCACCAAGTGGACATGATGAAATCAACACAACGAGTGATGGAAGGGAACAACTATCACTGCCCAGCCATCCTGAATTCATCGGACCAGTCAATTTTGCATTTCTAAAGGATTATTGAGCATGTCAAATTTCTTATGCATTTGACCCCAAAAGAGTGACTTTTGACTTCCTATGAAATCATATTCCAAATGGAGAAAACATATGCCTTATGCACAAGTAAAAAAAAAAATAATAATAATGATAATAAAATATGACTAAAGTATGTTGATACAGTTCTTATACTTGTAATTGACAAAAAATCGAAAGAATTTTGAAAAACTGTCCAGAAAGCACTTTTTTAATGGTGTGAAGTTTTTTATAAAATGTTGCTCTTTTTGACTTTTGACTTCCATGAAATTATATTGCAAATGGACAAAACATATTCCTTATGCGCAAAGGAAAATTTAAAAAAATTATGATAATAAAATTGGACAAATGTATATTCATACAGTTCTTACACAAGTGTAATTGACAAAGGAATCAAAAGAATTTCAAAAAACGGTCCAGAAAGCACTTTCTGGGGGTGATACGTTTTTGAATTTTTTTCACTTTTTCAAAATTTTGCTTTTTTGGATATTGACTTGTGTTGCATTTCCAATATGAAAAACCAAGGTGGAACGCACTAGCCACCTGTTGAATTTTAAAGTGATGCAACTGGCATTTTCCATATGGCATTTGCAATCAACTTTACACGAATCAACGCCACATTGGGTGGCATTGGACACCGTGTATATGGTTTGTCCAGTGCCAATGACTTCCCATTCATTTTTGTCCATTTCAGGGGGGTAATTCCCTTACATATGTGAGTGTACCCCTTTAAGATATATTATCTCTGGGAACAGGAAATCCCCTTAACTCAAACGTTTACTACAACAACAAAACCTAATAATTATGATAATGCCCTCAAACCATTCGTTTTACATTTCCTCGATGTTTCATGTAACTCATTCAGTCTATCTCCAAATTGTCGCCCCAAAATATTTTATACCGTGCCACACACTCAAACAATTGTGATAAACGTGCACTGTCCCTTTAAAATAAAACATTCGTAGCCAGCCATACCCTGTTGTAGACATTTCATTGTTCCCCGTAATGAAAACAGATAATGTTTAGAATACGTTAACCTCTTGAAACTCTAGGGGCGCTATATCATATTTTGTCACAAAAAGATGCTCGACTATGCATATAATTGGTAGCTTTGGAAAGAAAAACACTCTGACGTGTCCAGAACTGCAAAGATATTCTCTGTGCGTGCCCTAGAACGTGAGCTACAGGCAAAAACCAAGATGAGACGGCATCCAGGAAATGAGCAGGATTTTTGAGGCTCCGTTTTCCATTGTCTCCTTATATGGCTGTGAACGCGAGAGGAAATGAGTCTGCCTTTCTGTCGTTTCCCCAAGGTGTCTGCAGCATTGTGACGTATTTGTAGGCATATCATTGGAAGATTGACCATAAGAGACCACATTTACCAGGTGTCCGCCCGGTGTCCTGCGCCGGAAATTGATGCGCAAAACTCAGCTGCAAGTATTTTTCCATGGAATTCAGAGAAGAAAGTATGCTTCCATGAACGATATATCAATGAAGAGATATGTGAAAAAAATCTGTTTTTTGTGAAAATGTTGCGTGCTAAATGCTACTCAAAAATGCTAAGCTAGCTTAGCATACTCTTACACAAATTAGTGAATTGCTATGCTTCAAAAGCATATTTTGAAAATCTGAGATGACAGTGTTGTTAAGAAAAGGCTAAGCTTGAGAGTAGGCGCATTATTTTCATTTTATTTGCGATTTTCAGAAATCGTTAACGTTATATTATACTAATGAGCTTGAGGCTATAACTGTATACAGGTTTTTTTCATAGCCAAACGTGAACAAAACGGAGCGATTTGTCCTACACAAATAATATTTTTTTGAAAAACTGAACATTTGCTATCTAACTGAGAGTCTCCTCATTGAAAACATCTGAAGTTCTTCAAAGGTAAATTATTTTATTTGAATTATTTTCTTGTTTTTGTGAAAATGTTGCTGGCTGAATTCTAGGCTTATAGCCATGTTAGCAATCAATACTCTTACACAAATGCTTGTTTAGCTATGGTTGAAAAGCATATTTTGAAAATCTGAGATGACAGTGTTGTTAACAAAAAGTCTAAGCTTGAGAGCAAATATATTTATTTCATTTCATTTGCGATTTTCATGAATAGTTAACGTTGCGTTATGCTAATGAGCTTGAGGCTATAAATAGAATCCTGATCCGGATTGCGCGACGCAACAGGTTATTTTCTTGTTCGATTTCACTGGTGTTACCTAACCAAAAATCAATACTCGAAATAACCACAACTTACGATCAACTATTCTTACCTATATTATAGCCAAATATAGCCCAATGGACGCCGAGCAATTCTGTGGCTGTAGCATCTTTTCAGACGATATTCAGCTCCTTTTTAAGAAATGTATTTGGAACTTTTAGCCACTTTTGAAAAGTAACTCAAAGCTATAATGCATTTCCCTCTAAATGCCACAACCCATTTTCTCTGTCATAATTTGAGGAACGGTGTTGTATAAACGTAAAATGACGCAGTTTTACCTTCAAGTCAGCCTGCCTCTGTAAAATATATATTCCCTATTCAGATTGAGTTCTGCTTTAAATTCTATCGACAAAGTAAAACCAACCAAACTTCTCAACTTTCTATACTCTAACATTTAAACGTACCATGTTCTGTGCAAAAGTTATCGTATGTCAGTCGATTCATAAAAACATATATCATCCTGGTGGCACAACAACTGTATTGTATCTCCCCGTTATTCCCGAAAATTAATCAGGTTTAGGTGACTTTCTCTTCTATGATACATTTATTTAAATATGACTCACATCTCAATACATAATTCCAGCAGATCATTTTGTGCAACATAGCGTATAACATCGAAATTGTCTCGTCATTATTTTGAATGAATTCTTCTTTCAATTCAACCAAAACAACATATTAAAAGTTCAGTTCATATCTTATACAAACACTAGCGACCATATTTTTTCAGGCAAAACATACAAATAGATGAATTACAATCTAAAATCAATTTTAGTCTATTGGTTTCAAAGCTGAGATACGAACCTTGGTGTCCTGCTATTTAAACGATTGAGTTTCCCCGCTAATAATTACATTATTATAATTGTCTGTAGTCGCGAACTCCGGCACCGAGAATTCCCAGAAAATAGTCATAATTTCAACCCTTCCTGACTAATTTAGTAGTATCAGCTTCTATTCAGGGTCTTTTGTCCGAGTCACATTTTGGACGCCTCCCTTCCTTTTCCTTTGATCTCAGCTCCCTTCCTCGTCTCGGCTAACCATATCCTAGCTGTATTTAGCCCCTCTGCCCGTTGTTTATCTGTCTTTTCTCCACTAACCCTATTTATTTGTTTAATCATTGATTAATAACCCCTCTGGCTTCAAAAGCCTGTGGGAATAGCAAAGCTCCCATTATTGATGAATTCCCAAAAATTTGAACATCAATCAAAGAACTCAAATCCCCCAGAATCGAGAATATAGGCTACTGACCTTGCCGCCGACTGGGAAAAGCATTGTTCATTGGATCTAGTCACCGTCCCTGTCCGTCTGGGGTGTACACCGCCTGGTCTTTTTCACCCTCAATTCAGAGGCCAGAAATAACGGGACCCGGCCCGCTCGTGCACAATTCTTTGGCGTACGACCTTCAGATGGCAGAGACGAGAATTTTAGATCAAGCTCGAAGGACCAATTGTTGCAGGAATTAAATTCCTCTGATTTATTACCCAATTAAAATTAAACACTCTGTCAATCCATAAGAATTTGTATGACTCCTATTTGTATAAAATGGACAGAGCCCAGTCTTAAAGTCAATCAGCAGTGTTTATTCACGAGAGCCCATTACCCATTTTACCACAGGTTATAAACTGAAAATGATGTCATTAGTTTGCGTACTACCCAGTCTCATCTCTGCTCCAGTACAATGGCTATATGGTTCTCAAGACTTAGATAATTTATGATCCAAGCCAAGGTCTGCCTGTGTAGATAAGCCTTCTAGCCAGTCTGGCTATAAGTTCAATCATTTCTACCAAGGAACAGACAGTCATTGTTCTAATTCTTGATTATATTTACACACATTATATTCAGTACTAGGATTAAAATGAAAATTCATACATATACAGTAACATAATAGTATTCTGATTAGTCAGTCCTGATTGAAATGTATACATAATTATTCATTATTGATCAAAAAAATTCCCTTAACAACCTACCACCCACCTGGGGACTGAGGGTTATGAGAGAACCCCACATCACTAGCTTCTCTTTATACAACCTGCCATCTACCCACCTGGGGACTGAGGGTTATGAGAGAACCCCACATCACTAGCTTGCATGTTCTGCAGCCTTGTAAAGATAAGGAGGGGATGACTGGGAGGCAGGTTGGCATTTATTGTCATGAATCTTGCCCTGGAGGTAGTTCAGCAAAGAGGCCAATTTTGACTTTGCAGCTGGCATATCTAGAGGAAATCTCGCAGTTCTACTTCCAGGTCAAGATTCATGACAAACATCAACCTGCGACTGGCAGAAGCAATGAAGAATCGATAACGCGTAAGCCATATATAATTGTACAATTTGTTGTTCAACATAAAAGACAACAAATGATCACATTGGTATTTTAACAGTGTTATTGTAAGAGTTTACATGTTTAAACAGAGGATCCATCTAAAACAGTATAAAACAAGATAATAAACAGAGGATCCATCTAAAACAGTATAAAACAAGATGATAAACAGAGGATCCATCTAAAACAGTATAAAACAAGATGATAAACAGAGTATCCATCTAAAACAGTATAAAAATAAGTGCAGTATGTTCTGAGAATGTTACTTTAACGTCAACTCATAACGTCACACTATAACTTCATGGGAGTCTTGTGGAAAGACTGCATGATGTTTTGGGGGATTGAGAGACGTCTTCATCAACATTTGCAGAATATTCCTGTAATATTTTCACCTCTTGTCAGACGCCAACAGTCTAGTCAGCTGCAGACATTCATAAGGAGTTCTAGTAGTTTATTTGCCATTTGCAGGTATAAAAAGCAATACATACATTGTAATTCCTTGTTGGATCTCTCTCACATATAGGACAGTACATACCAGAGGAGGCTGGTGAAGGGAGGATGGCTCATAATAATGTCTGGAACAGAGTGAATGAAATGGAACACATGGAAACCAAGTGTTTGATACCATTCCACTTATTCCCCTCCAGCCATTACAAGCCTGTCCTCCTCAATTAAGGTCCCACCAACCTCCTGTGTTACAAACACAAACAGTAAAATTATCATAAAAAAATGCAAAGTGGTAAAAGATCAGAAAAGGAACCAAAAGGTTCAGTCATGTTCTAATAGTCTGATGAAAACAGTTTAGGTTGATGATATAACAGGCAGATAGAACTGAGCTAGAAGCTGTTCTAGAACCTGTGGTCCAGAAACTGATTTAACAGGCAGATAGAACTGGGATAGAAGCTGTTCTAGAACCTGTGGTCTAGAAACTAATTTAGCAGGCAGATAGAACTAGGATAGAAGCTGTTCTAGAACCTGTGGTCTAGAAACTGATTTAACAGGCAGATAGAACTGGGATAGAAGCTGTTCTAGAACCTGTGGTCTAGAAACTGATTTAACAGGCAGATAGAACTGGGATAGAAGCTGTTCTAGAACCTGTGGTCTAGAAACTGATTTAACAAGCAGATAGAACTGGGATAGAAGATGTTCTAGAACCTGTGGTCCAGAAACTGATTTAACAGGCAGATAGAACTGGGATAGAAACTGTTCTAGAACCTGTGATCCAGAAACTGATTTAACAGGCAGATAGAACTGGGATAGAAACTGTGGTCCAGAAACTGAATTAACAGGCAGATAGAACTGGGATAGATGCTGTTCTAGAATCTGTGGTCCAGAAAATGATTTAACAGGCAGATAGAACTGGGATAGAAGCTGTTCTAGAACCTGAGATCCAGAAACTGATTTAACAGGCAGATAGAACTGGGATAGATGCTGTTCTAGAACCTGTGGTCCAGAAACTGATTTAACAGGCAGATAGAACTGGGATAGAAACTGTTCTAGAACCTGGGATCCAGAAACTGCCTAGCAACCACTGGTCCTAGACTGGTGCCTGAACGGCATATGTTTTTGAAAACGCCTATATGTGTGTGTGTGTGTGTGTGTGTGTGTGTGTGTCCAGTCTGAGTGTGTGTACAGTGTATGTGTGTCCACTATGTGTGTGTGTGAGTGTCAGTGTGTGTCAGTGTGTGTGTGTGTGTGTGTGTGTGTGTGTGTGTGTGTGTGTGTGTGTGTGTGTGTGTGTGTGTGTGTGTGTGTGTGTGTGTGTGTGTGTGTGTGTATGTGTGCACTAGAGCGTGTGTATCCCCAATATGTGTGTGTGTCCAATGTGTGTATCCAGTGTGTGTTTGTGTGTGCATGTGTCCAATGTGTGTGTGTGTGTGTGTGTTTGTGTCCAAAGTGTGTCTGTGTGTGTGTGTGTGTGTGTGTGTGTGTGTGTGTGTGTGTGTGTGTGTGTGTGTGTGTGTGTGTGTGTGTGTGTGTGTGTGTGTGTGTGTGTGTGTTTGTGTGTATGTGTTTGTATCCAAAGTGTGTGTGTGTGTGTCTGTGTCCAGTGTGTGTGTGTCCAGTGTGTGTCCGTCCAGTGTGTGTGTGTCTGTGTGTGAGTGTGTCAGTGTGTGTGTGTGCATCACTGGCACAGGGACACTGAGGAGTCCCAAATCCCAAAGGAATCATCATAAACCCTAAACCCTGGATAGAGTGGCTCAGTGAATGTGGAGGTGAATGTGATCAGGTGGGTCAGTGTGTCAGAGGAGGCTCTGTAGAAGGACAGAGTGCCGGCTGGCCAGTCCAGATACACTCCTACTCTCTGGGAGCTGGAGGAGGGAACGTCTATAGTAGTGAGATTATTATTGTGCCAGACTCTGTAACTGTTGTCAGAGCAGAACAGACACCAGGACTTGTCATTCCATCCAAGCCAACAGTCCTTAACCCCTCCTCTCCTGCTGATTCCTTTATATGTCACTCCTATTCTCGCCCCTCTTCCACTCCACTCTACCTCCCAGTAACAGCGCCCAGTCAGACCCTCTCTACACAGCACCTGTCCACAGCCATCAAATCTCTCTGGGTGATCAGGATACGGCTGCTCCTCTGTCCTCCATGTCACCTTTCTGTTCTCCTCAGACAGAGAGAGGTGTCTGTCTACTGTGTTTTGGTCCAGTGTGAGATCACAGACATCTGATGGATGAAACCAGACACAATATTAGAAATCATCATCATTCACATTAGAATGTTAACTCACTTTTCACTAATTTATTTAATGTAGATGTTTCTAGGTATCAAAAGGAGAAGTTAAGGTAACTTGAGACTTGTTGAATGATCATATGTTATACTTTATGGTGATATAAAACACACTTATTCCCATTAATTACACACACACACACACACACACACACACACACACACACACACACACACACACACACACACACACACACACACACACACACACACACACACACACACACACACACACATGTATGCAACAAAAACACAAACACACATTTCTAATGTAACACGAACACGCCACACACACACAGACACAAACATTGTCAAAGCAACTCTTTGTAAACGTTGGTGTCCCTGATTTCTGCTTCTGTAGAACTACAGCTGATATTTAATATGACCAAGTAAGTAATGAAGGTGTTCTTTGACTTTAACTTAACTTGAATTAAGACTTATTCTTAGTCATATTAATCACAGCAGTCAAAACTCACATTTTCTAAGTCCAGGTTTCATTCTGTTCTCTCCACCATGTTCCACACTGTAGCGGTAAGCAGAAGAACAGACAGTCATTGAGGGATACACATGAACACACACACACACACACACACACGCACGCACGCACGCACACACGCACGGTCAAGCGTGACACGCGGCACACACGGTCAGTGTCCAGTGTGTGTGTGTGTGTCCAGTGTGTGTGTGTGTCCAGTGTGTGTGTGTATATGTCCAGTGTGTGTGTGTCCAGTGTGTGTGTGTGTATATGTCCAGTGTGTGTGTGTGTGTGTCCAGTGTGTGTGTGTGTGTCCAGTGTGTGTTTCACATTGGACACACATACATAGGAACAGTCAGCATATAACAAATGCATAACATACATAACAAACAGTCAGCATATAACTTTGTCCAAGTGTTGGTCAGAATGTTTGTCTTAACAAGCCTGATAAGTCCAACATGTCTGATATGAACATTGACATAAACCCTCTACATACTTGAGTTTCTCCAGTCTGCAGTGTGGATCCTCCAGTCCAGCAGAGAGCAGTCTGACTCCTGAGTCTCCTGGGTGATTGTAGCTCAGGTCCAGCTCTCTCAGGTGTGAGGGTTTGACCTCAGAGCTGAGACCAGAGAAGCACAGCCTTCCTCTGTGACTAGACAGCCTGACAGCCTGCAAAGAGTCAAATCATATTAAAATCACACTGCTTTCTTTGGTGGTGAAAATTGTGGCAGTATATTTTTTCTAAATGTTCAGTTACATCAGTGTCCTGACAGCTGTCATATCTATTCATAAATGAATGTATCATTATTATAAATGATCAAAGTATTGCTTGTAGAGAGAGAAATGTATAGTACAATTATTTGAGTAGACTGACCAAAACAGTTTAAAAAGCAGTATCAGTCAAAAGACAGACAGTGAGGTATCAGATTTAGATTGTATTGAGTATACAGTCCACAACATATCTATTTTGACAGTGAAGCTAACATTTTAAATGTGTCTTTGTACTCCAACATTTTGGATTTGAGATCAAATGTTTCATATGAGGTGACAGTATATAATGTCACATTTTATTTTAGGGTATTTTAATACATATCTGTTTCACCATTTAGAAAAATAAAAGCACATTATGTATCTAGTCCCCCATTTGATGAAGTCATAAGTATTCTGACCAATTAACTCATAGTGTATTAAAGTAGTCAACAGTTTAGTATTTGGTCCCATATTCATTGAACGTAATGACGACATCAAGTCTGTGACGCCATGACTGAGAAAGATCATGAATAATAATGAGTGAGAAAGTTACAGAGGCTACAACAAAACATACTAACCTCACCATCACCAATAACAGAGGCTACAACAAAACAGACTAACCTCTCACCATTACCAATAACAGAGGCTACAACAAAACAGACTAACCTCTCACCATTACCAATAACAGAGGCTACAACAAAACATACTAACCTCTCACCATTACCAATAACAGAGGCTACAACAAAACAGACTAACCTCTCACCATTACCAATAACAGAGGCTACAACAAAACATACTAACCTCTCACCATTACCAATAACAGAGGCTACAACAAAACAGACTAACCTCTCACCATTACCAATAACAGAGGCTACAACAAAACATACTAACCTCTCACCATTACCAATAACAGAGGCTACAACAAAACATGCAAACCTCTCACCATTACCAATAACAGAGGCTACAACAAAACATGCTAACCTCTCACCATTACCAATAACAGAGACTACAACAAAACATGCTAACCTCTCACCATTACCAATAACAGAGGATACAACAAAACATACTAACCTCTCACCATTACCAATAACAGAGGCTACAACAAAACATGCAAACCTCTCACCATTAACCTCAAATAAAAGGTGACATTCTGCACTGTCGCCTAATATGAAACATTATATCTCAAATCCAAAATGCTGGAGCA
Organism: Oncorhynchus masou masou; assembly: GCF_036934945.1. NCBI lineage: Eukaryota > Metazoa > Chordata > Actinopteri > Salmoniformes > Salmonidae > Oncorhynchus > Oncorhynchus masou. The sequence continues at coordinate 11,372 of NW_027010265.1, forward strand.
CCAAATTTAAAACTGTAAGCTTCACTGTCCAAACACATATGTTGTGGACTATGTGTGTCTGGTAAACACATGTGGATCTGGTGAACAGTTATCACTTGTTGACCAACTACAGGAATACTGACCTCAGAGTCTCCAGTTTACAGTGGGGATTCCCAGTCCAGCAGAGAGCAGCTTCACTCCTGAATCCTTCAGGTCATTGTTACTCAGATCCAGCTCTCTCAGGTGTGAGGGGTTTGACTCCAGAGCTGAGACCAGAGAAGCACAGCCTTCCTCTGTGACTCCACAGCCTGACAGCCTGACAAAGAGATCATCATGACTTCACAAACACACTGTTCATTTAACACCAGTAGTGTAGAAGGACAATGGGAGATGCATTTGGTTTATTCTCTCAAACAGCATATATATTCATGTTCCATCTCCTAGAATTGTACGATCATAATGTTGTACTAATGTGAAAATCAATTAACTGACATAAAATGTTAATCAATAATACATATTTATCTCTAAACTAAATATTTCTTCCTGATGATTAGTTCTTATATGCCATTTTATTTACTCACAGAACAGCTCTGGAGGCTTTGACCACTGGCAGCAGCCTCAGAAGACCTTCCTCTGATCTGGAGTATTTCTTCAGGTCAAGCACATCCAGCTCCTTTTCTGAAGTCAGCAACACAAAGACCAGAGCTGACCACTGTGCAGGTGACAGTTTGGCTTCTGAGAGACTTCCTGATCTCAGGTAGCTTTGGATCTCCTCCACTAGAGAATGGTCATTCAGTTCATTCAGACAGTGGAACAGATTGATGCTCCTCTCTGGAGAGAGATTCTCCCTGATCTTCTCCTTGATGTAGTTGACTGTTTCTTCATGGCTCTGTGAGCTGCTTCTTGTCCTTGTCAGTAGACCTCGTAAGTGCTTCTGATTGGACTCCAGTGAGAGACCCAGAAGGAAGCGGAGGAAAAGGTCCAGGTTGCCTGTCTCACTTTGTAAGGCTTTATCCACAGCACTCTTTTAGACAGTAAATTTAGGCTTCTGTCTTTTCCTCACAGAAGGTTTCCAGGACGTTGTTTTCAGTTTGTCCATTAGATTCTCATTGTTGTTGATGAATGAGAGAAACACATATACAGCAGCCAGAAACTCCTGAATGCTCAGATGCACGAAGCAGTACACCTTGTCCTGGTACAGCCCACATTCCTCTTTAAAGAGCTGTGTGCACAATCCTGAGTACACTGAGGCTTCATTGACATCAATGCCAGCCTCTTTCAGGTCTTCTTCATAGAAAATCAGATTGCCATTCACAAGCTGTTGAAAAGCCAGTTTTCCAAGTGACAGAAGGCTCTCTTTATTCCAGTGTGGACCTGTCTCTTCTTTCCCAAGATACTTTTCATTCTTCTGTTTGGTATGAAACACCACAAGGTGTGTGTACATCTCAGTCAGAGTCTTGGGTATCTCTTCTCTCTTATGTTTAAGTATGTCTTCAAGGACTGTTGCAGAAATCCAACAGAAGACTGGAATGTGGCACATGATGTGGAGGCTCCTTGATGTCTTTATGTGTGAGATGATTCTGTTGGCCAGGTCCTCATCACTGAATCTCTTCCTGAAGTACTCCTCCTTCTGTGGGTCACTGAACCCTCGTACCTCTGTCACCTGGTCAACACACCCTGAAGGGATCTTATTGGCTGCTGCAGGTCGGGTAGTTATCCAGAGGAGAGCAGAGGGAAGCAGATTTCCCTTGATGAGATTTGTCAGCAGAACATCCACTGAAGTTGACTCTGTGACGTCACAACAGATCTTGTTCTTCTGGAAGTCTAGGGGCAGTCGGCACTCATCCAGACCATCAAAGATGAACAGAACTTTGTACTTGTTGTAGTTGGAGATTCTTGAATCTTTAGTTTCAATTGAGAAGTGATTGAGAAGTTCAATGAAAGTGTGTTTGTCCTCTTTCATCAAATTCAGCTCCCCGAAAAGGGAATGAAAATACAAATTGGACATCCTGATTTGCTTTTCCTTCAGCCCAGTCCAGAATGAACTTCTGCACAGAGACTGTTTTTCCAATGCCAGCGACTCCCTTTGTCAGCACAGTTCTGATAGGTTTGTCTTGTCCAGTTAAGGGTTTGAAGATGTCGTTACATTTGATTGCAGTCTCTGGTCTTGCTTGTTTCCTGGTTGTGGTCTCAATCTGTCTCAGCTCATGTTCATTATTGACCTCTCCTGTTCCACCCTCTGTGATGTAGAGCTCTGTGTAGATCTTATTGAGAAGTGTTGGGTTTCCTTGTTTAGCGATCCCCTCAAATACACATTGAAACTTCTTCTTTAGATTAGATTTGAGTTCACGTTGGCAAATCACAGCAAGCTCATCTGAATGAAGAAATAACACAGAGGATTTTAATATAACGTCTGTTTTAATAACTATCAATGTTTTCATAATCCATTCCAGACTGGTGTTATTATTATTGTTATTATTATATTATTATTGATATTATTGATGGTATTATTAACATTCTCTCTCTCTCTCTAAATGAATCAGTACAACACATCCCTGCTGCTACTTGATGAGGACACTCGGTGTTGTGTTAAGGTTGTTACAATATCATTGAGTTCACAGCTACTTTAACTGTACTTTAGCTACAGCTTTTAAATGTTATAAAACATCATTCAACATGAGGTAGACAGATCTTACATTTCTCCAGTGTGTCAGCAAGCTCCTTCTGGTTCATTTTCCTCAGGATGTGCAGTGTGATCTTCAGAGCCCCCTCTCTGGCACTGCTCTCCTGCTTCTCATCTTCAGCATCCACCACTTCCTTATCCTGATTCTGACTCTCAAAGCCTTCTGGGAGTTCTGGACAAAGATTCCTCTTGAACAGCTTCAGCTCGTTCTTCACAAATGTCATAATTTTCTCTTCAAGCAACTGAAATAAATCAAGTAAATATGTTAAGCAAGAGACTAAATGCTTTCTCATTAACACATTAATGAATGATTGACAGATCAACTTTACTTGAAGTAAACAAAAACAAATGTACATAACAGGACCACATACACTGAATATGGAGGCCAGGTCTGTTTCATGACTTTGGGAAGACTGACCACTGAGAATCTCTGACTCTGATCTCTCCTGTTGGTTTCTGTGGACAAAACATGAGATTACATCTCCTCATCCAGGGAGTACACACACACACACACACACACACACACACACACACACACACACACACACACACACACACACACACACACACACACACACACACACACACACACACACACACACACACACACACACACACACACACACACACACACAGGTAGGGAATGTTGTGTTTGTTTAATATTGTTTTAGGACTATGAAAATGGACAAAATGATTAGCCTATGGATAATGAAAACAACAAAAAAGAAATGTGAAAATGGGAGAGGAGAAATTACTAGAGACAGTGTTGTTTAACTCACTGACCAGGACCCATGAGTTCTTCTTACCTTTGTTCAGTAGAAAAGTCTCCCTCTCTAAAGTATATAAGAGCATCCATAGACCGGTCACTCTTCATGGACACACAGCTGGGTACAGAGGAGGCTGGTCTCTCCTGCTTGATTGGTCTTCAACACAACATCGACAAACATTACATCTCTCATCTCCTCTGAGCTCAGATGGAGAAACATAAGAAGAGTTTTATACCAAAACGCCATATATCACTTTGCAGAAATGTTTGCAAATTAGCTTTGGTATATCAGACACTACAGTTGATGTGCAATGAGAAAGTCATTCTGCTTTGAAAGATGATAAACTTGTAACGTCACTTTTGAGCAAATGTCCTTTGAATATTTTGGTACCTGCTGCAGAGCTCTTCTTTGTCTACAGGGCTTTACTTTGGCGGATAATGTCTCCCATCTAAATAAATTGTTTTTATAAAAAAAAATATATATATATACAGTGCCTTGCGAAAGTATTCGGCCCCCTTGAACCTTGCGACCTTTTGCCACATTTCAAGCTTCAAACATAAAGATATAAAACTGTATGTTTTTGTGAAGAATCAACAACAAGCGGGACACAGTCATGAAGTGGAACGACATTTATTGATATTTCAAACTTTTTAACAAATCAAAAACTGAAAAATTGGGCGTGCAAAATTATTCAGCCCCCTTAAGTTAATACTTTGTAGCGCCACCTTTTGCTTTGATTACAGCTGTAAGTCGCTTGGGGTATGTCTCTATCAGTTTTGCACATCGAGAGACTGAAATTTTTTCCCATTCCTCCTTGCAAAACAGCTCGACCTCAGTGAGTTTGGATGGAGAGCATTTGTGAACAGCAGTTTTCAGTTCTTTCCACAGATTCTCGATTGGATTCAGGTCTGGACTTTGACTTGGTCATTCTAACACCTGGATATGTTTATTTTTGAACCATTCCATTGTAGATTTTGCTTTATGTTTTGGATCATTGTCTTGTTGGAAGACAAATCTCCGTCCCAGTCTCAGGTCTTTTGCAAACTCCATCAGGTTATCTTCCAGAATGGTCCTGTATTTGGCTCCATCCATCTTCCCATCAATTTTAACAATCTTCCCTGTCCCTGCTGAAGAAAAGCAGGCCTAAACCATGATGCTGCCACCACCATGCTTGACAGTGGGTATGGTGTGTTCAGGGTGATGAGCTGTGTTGCTTTTACGCCAAACATAACGTTTTGCATTGTTGCCAAAAAGTTCAATTTTGGTTTCATCTGACCAGAGAACCTTCTTCCACATGTTTGGTGTCTCCCAGGTGGCTTGTGGCAAACTTTAAACGACACTTTTTATGGATATCTTTAAGAAATGGCTTTCTTCTTGCCACTCTTCCATAAAGGCCAGATTTGTGCAATATGCGACTGATTGTTGTCCTATGGACAGAGTCTCCCACCTCAGCTGTAGATCTCTGCAGTTCATCCAGAGTGATCATGGGCCTCTTGGCTGCATCTCTGATCAATCTTCTCCTTGTATGAGCTGAAAGTTTAGAGGGACGGCCAGGTCTTGGTAGATTTGCAGTGGTCTGATACTCCTTCCATTTCAATATTATCGCTTGCACAGTGCTCCTTGGGATGTTTAAAGCTTGGGAAATCTTTTTGTATCCAAATCCGGCTTTAAACTTCTTCACAACAGTATCTCGGACCTGCCTGGTGTGTTCCTTGTTCTTCATAATACTCTCTGCATTTTTAACGGACCTCTGAGACTATCACAGTGCAGGTGCATTTATACGGAGACTTGATTACACACAGGTGGATTATATTTATCGTCATTAGTCATTTAGGTCAACATTGGATCATTCAGAGATCCTCACTGAACTTCTGGAGAGAGTTTGCTGCACTGAAAGTAAAGGGGCTGAATAATTTTGCACGCCCAATTTTTCAGTTTTTGATTTGCTAAAAAAGTTTGAAATATCCAATAAATGTCGTTGTACTTCATGATTGTGTCCCACTTGTTGTGGATTCTTCACAAAAAAATACAGTTTTATATCTTTATGTTTGAAGCCTGAAATGTGGCAAAAGGTCGCAAAGTTCAAGGGGGCCGAATACTTTCGCAAGGCACTGTATATACTGTATACTCAGACACTACCTGACCTCCTATAAAGGGTTCTATATATATTCTATATATACTGTATACTCAGACAGGCTAACCTCATATAAAGGGTTCTATATATATTATATATATACTGTATACTCAGACACTACCTAACCTCCTATAAAGGGTTCTATATATATTCTATATATACTGTATACTCAGACACTACCTGACCTCCTATAAAGGGTTCTATATATATTCTATATATACTGTATACTCAGACAGGCTAACCTCCTATAAAGGGTTCTATATATATTCTATATATACTGTATACTCAGACAGGCTATCCTCCTATAAAGGGTTCTATATATATTCTATATATATACTGTATACTCAGACACTTCCTAACCTCCTATAAAGGGTTCTATATATATTCTATATATACTGTATACTTAGACACTTCCCCACTCCTATAAAGGGTTCTATAAATATTCAATATATACTGTATACTCAGACACTTCCTAACCTCCGTTAAATGGTTGAGTTTATTTTTATTTTTACAGGGACAGTGCACATTAATCAACTTTTCAGTAAAAGTGCCGGTTTTAGCCAGCCGGCTAATTTTCAACCGCAGTCCCTGGGCAGGTTATTGAAAACAATTACAATATAGACAATAGCAACATAGAACAAGCAAGACATAGCAACATAGGACAAGCAAGACGTAGCATACAGACAGAGCAACATAGAGCAAAAAGCAGCAAGACAAAATTCATAAAAGCAACAAAGTGTTTCCACACCTCACAAGCTGCAGACAACAGATAACATGGAAAGCGGCAACACACAGCTAGGGACCATGTTCACAAATCTGATTGACCTTTAGCCATGTCTTCAAGCATTTTGTGAAAGTGTGATATGTGGTGCAGTTATGTGTGTCTGATGGCAGTGTATTCCAGACATGGGAAGCTCTCACAGAGAATGCAGATTTACTAAAGGTCCTTTTCCTTAGGGGAACTATACAGTCACCTCTCATGGCAGACCTTGTGGATCTGCTGCCATATGTCTTGGTTTTCTGTTTAACAAAAATATTGAGTGGAGGGGAGCCAGGCCATTAAGGATCTTGAATACAAGACATGCGTCGGTGTATTGCACAAGATTTTCCCAACTCAAGAGCTCATGCTTTCTAAGGATGTGACAATGATGATGGCTATTGGGCTTCCTATCAAGCACTTTGAGAGCCTGTTTGTAGACAGACTGAATAGGTTTTAAAGTTGTACAGCAAGCTTGGGCCCAACTAGTCAAGCAGTATGTTAAGTGGGGGAGTATCATAGAGTTGAAGTACAGTTTTGCTACCTCTGTAGTCAAACAATTTCGTATAAATCGGAAATTAGCTAGGTTGAATTTAGTTATTTGAATTACCTTTTTCACATGCTTTTTAAAAGAGAGGTTGGAATCAAGTATGATGCCAAGGTACTTAAAATCGGATACCACCTGGAGCTTCTCCCTTGACACATAGACATCTGGCTCAGTAGCATCTGTTGCCCTCTTTGTGAAGAACATGCAAACAGTCTTTTTCACATTGAGATGCAAACACGAGTCACTGAGCCACTTTGTAACCTGGACCATTACAGTAGTGAGTTCTTGTGCAGCTTGTTGTTTGCTCTTTGCATGCACATATATCCTGTATCATCTGCATACATTTGAACTTCAGACCCAGTACAGACAGAAGGCAGATCATTAATGTACAGGCTGAACAGGAGGGGCCCCAGTATTGAACATTGGGGCACGCCCACATCATAGCTATGATAGGACGACAGCTCATTGCTCACTCTGACACACTGAGTTCTGCCTTCAAGGTATGATTTCATCCATCTCAAGGCATCAGGGGAAAAGTTGAACTTTGACAATTTTGTGATGAGAATCTCATGGTTAACAGTATCAAGAGCCTTCCTTAGGTCCAGAAACACAGCCCCAACAGCACCCCCTTTGTCCATCTTGGACTTCACATTTTCCAGAAGAAAGCAGTTGGCCGTTTCTGTGGAGTGTTTCGCTCTGAAGCCAAACTGCATGGAGTGTAATGTGAAGGGGCTGTTGTTGAGGTGGGCAATCAGTTGTTCTGCTACACACTTTACAACAACCTTTGACACCACAGGTAGTATACTAATGGGCCTGTAGTTACTCACGTCAGCAGGGTCGCCTGATTTAAAGATGTCCGTTATTATGGCCGTTTTGTTTAGTTTCGATTAGGGGCAGTTCGGTAGCGCAATTAACAATCCCTCCCGCCTGCACTGGATGCGGGGAACTAATTAAAATAGCTTGCGTACCAGAAGCAGAGTCAGGGTTCTATATATACTGTATTCTCAGACACTTCCTAACCTCCAATAAAGGGTTCTATATATATTCTATATATACTGTATACTCAGACAGGCTAACCTCCTATAAAGGGTTCTATATATATTCTATATATACTGTATACTCAGACAGGCTAACCTCCTATAAAGGGTTCTATATATATTCTATATATACTGTATACTCAGACACGCTAACCTCCTATAAAGGGTTCTATATATATTCTATATATACTGTATACTCAGACAGGCTAACCTCCTATAAAGGGTTCTATATATATTCTATATATACTGTATACTCAGACACGCTAACCTCCTATAAAGGGTTCTATATATATTCTATATATACTGTATACTCATACACTTCCTAACCTCCTATAAAGGGTTCTATGATGAACTTCAGTGGTTCTGTATATTGTAGGAAGATAGAACCCTTTTGGTTTCAACAGGAGTGAAGAGTGTGTTGATATCACGGATATATTGTCAGTATTCAGCTTGTAACAACGATCAGAATAAAAACTAGAAAGTTATGCCTGCCAACACATTAGATAATAATTAAGAGGCTAAATTATTGTGTCATGCTAAAATTTTATAGAGGTGTGTGTGTGTGTGTGTGTGTGTGTGTGTGTGTGTGTGTGTGTGTGTGTGTGTGTGTGTGTGTGTGTGTGTGTGTGTGTGTGTGTGTGTGTGTGTGTGTGCGTGTGTGTGTGTGTGTGTGTGTGTGTGTGTGTGTGTGTGTGTGTGTGTGTGTGTGTGTGTGTGCTGGTGAGACAACCACATATCACAGTCTAATATACAGGATACAAACATTTCATTACAGCTAAATCGCGTTTTGAAAAACAAAAATTCATACAAAAAAACTATGAATTAAAATCTTAGAACAACAATATTTTACAGACAAGGTTCCCCTGAGCAATACTGTCTGATAAATAACAAATGTGAAACAATGGTGGAAACACGTTTTAGAAACAAACAACATTGTAATCTCACCTCTTAGCTTTGGTGTCATGTTCCCCAGAGAGTCTCGTTTTAGAGGCAGGGCCCCCCTCCTCTCTCTCCCCAGAGAGACTCATTTTAGAGAACTGTCCCCTAAACAGAGATCCAACATGGTTGTTGTGGTTAACACAGTAACAACTAAACAGAGATCCAACATGGTTGTTGTGGTTAACACAGTGACAACTAAACAGAGATCCAGCATGGTTGTTGTGGTTAACACAGTGACAACTAAACAGAGATCCAGTATGTTGGTTATGGTTAACACAGTGACAACTAAACAGAGATCCAACATGTTGGTTGTGGTTAACACAGTGACCCCTAAACAGAGATCCAACATGTTGGTTGTGGTTAACACAGTGACAACTAAACAGAGATCCAGTATGTTGGTTATGGTTAACACAGTGACAACTAAACAGAGATACAACATGCTGGTTGTGGTTAACACAGTGACAACTAAACAGAGATCCAGTATGTTGGTTATGGTTAACACAGTGACAACTAAACAGAGATCCAACATGTTGGTTGTGGTTAACACAGTGACCCCTAAACAGAGATCCAACATGTTGGTTGTGGTTAACACAGTGACAAATAAACAGAGATCCAACATGTTGGTTGTGGTTAACACAGTGACAACTAAACAGAGATCCAACATGTTGGTTGTGGTTAACACAGTGACAACTAAACAGAGATCCAACATGTTGGTTGTGGTTAACACAGTGACAACTAAACAGAGATCCAACATGTTGGTTGTGGTTAACACAGTGACAACTAAACAGAGATCCAACACACTGACAACTAATTATTGAAGGTCAATTGTTCTATTTTATTAATTATCTCTTGGACATGTAGTTGTGATTGATATTGTTCACCTTTTCTCCATGTCGTGGAACTAATAACAATAATATAATAATAACAATATACTGTTAATACAAATATTAATAATAACAATATAACATATATAATAATGTAATATTAATAATAATAATGTCTCTTTCTCTTTTCTCTTTCCCATTCTAGTGTGTTGCTTTGTTCAACAGGTATGATATTATGATGCTGTTACTGAATTCAGTTCATAATATCGATGTTAAGAATAGTCTGTTCAGTGGTTTCATACCAAATTACACAGGAAGCAGGAGCTCATTGGAATTTAGAAAACAACACATGTTCTGATATTATGAAAGACGACTTACAATTTCTACATAAAAAATATACAAACTGTAAAATAACCGCGAGACACGAATATATGAACAACATGTTATTGAATTTGACTTGCCTACACCCAGTTAGCGCCATTTTGTATGATTGCACTGTCACGTAGCTGTCCCAGGTGAAATGGACTGTTAGATCTGAGTGTTTTACTGTCATTCACTATACTAAAATAACACTGGACATTTAATGTCTCTACACACTTTACAATAATCCCTGGGAAGATTCTTACCTTGTAGCCTGAATTCACAACCAGAACATGTCAAGTCATTGAGATATTTTCCGTTGTGCTGAGAGATCACCTTCTTGTTCACAAGTGTCTCTGTATCTATGTTCTAGGTTCAGTTGATCTTTGGATGCAATAATATCTGGTCAAAGTCTAGTGACACAACACCATAGTATATCATAACCATAACAGCAGTTTAACCTTTGGCCAGTAAAGGCCATGGCATATTATAACATGTAGAATCATTATGATGATCCAGGTTCAACATATCTCTAACTTTGAAGTATGCAATGGGGTCCCACATTATTGACCCTCAAACCAACTCTTAGTTTCCTGATTCAGATCTGTCTAAATCAACTCTTAGTTTCCTGATTCAGATCTGTTTAAACCAACTCTTAGTTTCATGATTCAGATCTGTTTAAACCAACTCTTAGTTTCCTGATTCAGATCTGTTTAAACCAACTCTTAGTTTCCTGATTCAGATCTGTTCAAACCAACACCAACTCTTGGTTTAAACAGATCTGAATCAGGAAACGAACTCTTCGTTTCCTGATTCAGATCTGTTCTAACCAACTCTTAGTGTCCTGATTCAGATCTGTTCAAACCAACACCAACTCTTAGTTTCTGATTCAGATCAGTTTTAACCAACTCTTAATTTCCTGATTCAGATCTGTTCAAATCAACTCTTAGTATCCTGATTCAGATCTGTTCAACTCCTCTGACTGTCATTGTCATGCCCTGTATATCTAAAGGAGTTGTCTAAAGCACACACAGATCTGGGACCAGACTAATGTATCCGTGGGTTGCCAGTTAGACTGTTTGTCTCTGGTCTGTGGTCAGCAGCGGTGGCTGGTGGCATGGAGTTATGGAGGACATTTTTATAGCCGAAATACCTCCGTTTGTACTTCACGTTTGGTTGAGAAATCCACCGGAAACTGCGGTCACGACAACGCCGAAAAATATTCCAAATTAGATCCATAATATCGACAGAAACATGACAAACGTTTTTATAATCAATCCTCAAGGTGCTTTTCAAATGTCTTTTTTTATTTTACCTTTATTTAACCAGGCAAGTCAGTTAAGAACAAATTCTTATTTTCAATGACAGCCTAGGAACAGTGGGTTAACTGCCAGTTCAGGGGCAGAACGACAGATTTGTACCTTGTCAGCTCGGGTGTTTTGAACTTGCAACCTTCCGGTTACTAGTCCAATGCTCTAACTACTAGGCTACCCTGCCGTCTATTTGGTAATATATCAACCGGGACAGGTGGCTTCTTAGTAGGAAAGTGAGAAACAATGGCCGCATTTGTCCTTTACGCACAAATCACTCTGAGAGCCTCAAATCAAATATATGTATTTATATAGCCCTTCGTACATCAGCTGATATCTCAAAGTGCAGTACAGAAACCCAGCCTAAAACCCCAAAAAGGAAGCAATGCAGGTGTAGAAGCAAGGTGGCTATGGAAAAACTCCCGGAAAGGCCAAAACCTAGGAAGAAACCAAGAGAGGAACCAGGCTATGTGGGGTGGCCAGTCCTCTTCTGGCTGTGCCGGGTGGAGATTATAACAGAACATGGCCAAGATGTTCAAATGTTCATAAATGATCAGCATGGTCCAATAATAATAATCACAGGCAGAACAGTTGAAACTGGAGCAGCAGCACGGCCAGGTGGACTGGGGACAGCAAGGAGTCATCATGTCAGGTAGTCCTGAGGCATGGTCCTAGGGCTCGGGTCCTACGAGAGAGAAAAGAAAGAGAGAAAAAAGAGAATTAGAGAGAGCATACTTAAATTCACACAGGACACCGGATAGGACAGGAGAAGTACTCCAGATTTAACAAACTGACCCTAGCCCTCCGACACAAACTACTGCAGCATAAAAACTGGAGGCTGAGACAGGAGGGGTCAGGAGATACTGTGGCCCCATCCGAGGACACCCCCGGACAGGGCCAAACAGGAAGGATATAACCCCACCCACTTTTCCAAAGCACAGCCCCCACACCACTTGAGGGACATCTTCAACCACCAACTTACCATCCTGAAACAAGGCCGAGTATAGCCCACAAAGATCTCCGCCACGGCACAACCCAAGGGGGGTGCCAACCCAGACAGGAAGATCACATCAGTGACTCAACCCACTCAAGTGACGCACCCCTCCTAGGGATGGTATGAAAGAGCACTAGTAAGCAAGTGACTCAGCCCCTGTAATAGGGTTAGAGGCAGAGAATCCCAGTGGAAAGAGGGGAACCGGCCAGGCAGAGACAGCAAGGGTGGTTCGTTGCTCCACCAACTTACCATCCTGAAACAAGGCCGAGTATAGCCCACAAAGATCTCCGCCACGGCACAACCCAAGGGGGGGCGCCAACCCAGACAGGAAGATCACATCAGTGACTCAACCCACTCAAGTGACGCACCCCTCCTAGGGATGGTATGAAAGAGCACTAGTAAGCCAGTGACTCAGCCCCTGTAATAGGGTTAGAGGCAGAGAATCCCAGTGGAAAGAGGGGAACCGGCCAGGCAGAGACAGCAAGGGTGGTTCGTTGCTCCAGAGCTTTTCCGTTCACCTTCACACTCCTGGGCCAGACTACACTCTATATGACCCACTGAAGAGATGAGTCTTCAGTAAAGACTTAAAGGTTGAGACCGAGTTTGCGTCTCTCACATGGGTAGGCAGTATTCCATAAAAATGGAGCTCTATAGGAGAAAGCCTGCCTCCAGCTGTTTGTTTTGAAATTCTAGGGACAATTAGGAGGCCTGCGTCTTGTAACCGTAGCGTACATGTAGGTATGTACGGCAGGACCAAATCAGAGAGATAGGTAGGAGCAAGCCCATGTAATGCTTTGTAGGTTAACAGTAAAACCTTGAAATCAGCCCTTGCCTTGACAGGAAGCCAGTGTAGGGAGGCTAGCAGTGGAGTAATATGATCAAATTTTTTTGTTCTAGTCAGGATTCTAGAAGCCGTATTTAGCACTAACTGAAGTTTTTTTAGTGCTTTATCCGGGTAGCCGGAAAGTAGAGCATTGCAGTAGTCTAACTTAGAAGTGACAAAAGCATGGATTAATTTTTCTGCATAATTTTGGGACAGAAAGTTTCTGATTTTTGCAATGTTACGTAGATTTAAAAAAGCTGTCCTTGAAACAGTCTTGATATGTTCTTCAAAAAGAGAGATCAGGGTCCAGAGTAACACCGAGGTCCTTCACAGTTTTATTTGAGATGACTGTTATTATTAGAATGCATTAGATTTACTGTCTCTTCTTGGATTGAGTTATATCACCATTACCTATCCTCTTATTATTAGAGTGCATTAGATTTACTGTCTCTTCTTGGATTGAGTTATATCACCATTACCTATCCTCTTATTATTAGAATGCATTAGATTTACTGTCTCTTCTTGGATTGAGTTATATCACCATTACCTATCCTCTTATTATGAGAATGCATTAGATTTACTGTCTCTTCTTGGATTGAGTTATATCACCATTACCTATCCTCTAATTATTAGAATGCATTAGATTTACTGTCTCTTCTTGGATTGAGTTATATCACCATTACCTATCCTCTTATTATTAGAATGCATTAGATTTACTGTCTCTTCTTGGATTGAGTTATATCACCATTACCTATCCTCTTATTATTAGAATGCATTAGATTTACTGTCTCTTCTTGGATTGAGTTATATCACCATTACCTATCCTCTTATTATTAGAATGCATTAGATTTACTGTCTCTTCTTGGATTGAGTTATATCACCATTACCTATCCTCTTATTATTAGAATGCATTAGATTTACTGTCTTCTTGGATTGAGTTATATCACCATTACCTATCCTCTAATTATTATAATGCATTAGATTTACTGTCTCTTCTTGGATTGAGTTATATCACCATTACCTATCCTCTTATTATTAGAATGCATTAGATTTACTGTCTCTTCTTGGATTGAGTTATATCACCATTACATATCCTCTTATTATTATAATGCATTAGATTTACTGTCTCTTCTTGGATTGAGTTATATCACCATTACCTATCCTCTAATTATTAGAATGCATTAGATTTACTGTCTCTTCTTGGATTGAGGTATATCACCATTACCTATCCTCTTATTATTAGAATGCATTAGATTTACTGTCTCTTCTTGGATTGAGTTATATCACCATTACCTATCCTCTTATTATTAGAATGCATTAGATTTACTGTCTCTTCTTGGATTGAGTTATATCACCATTACCTAAACACAGCAGTTTTTGTGTTTTTTTCTTGATGTACCAAGTGGGTTGGCTACTTCAAAATCATCAATATAGAGTTGAACAGCAACCTTAAACTCTTCTACGAGAAACCATTTCATTGTCTTTACTAAATGAGCCATCACGATATGATGCATACTGGCCACTTGGTTCTGCAGACGTCTTCATTGCTTTTTCTTGCAACATTGTAAGGATGGTGTCACACCCTGACCATAGAGAGCCTTTTTATTTTCTATTTTGGTTAGGTCAGTGGTGTGACTAGAGTGGGTAATCTAGATTATTTATTTCTATGTTGGCCTGGTATGGTTCCCAATCAGAGGCAGCTGTTTATGGTTGTCTCTGATTGGGGATCATATTTAGGCAGCCATTTCCCCACTGTGTTTTGTGGGATCTTGTTTATGTGTAGTTGCCTGTTTCACGTTTCGTTCGTTCTTTATTGTTTTTGTGCGTTTCATTCAATTAACATGTGGAACCCATACCACGCTGTGCTTTGGTCCGAATGTTATTACGATGATCGTGACAGATGGGGGCGTTGTGGGATGTTTTTGCACCATCTGCGGTCAACTCAATAGGTTTCACCACTGGGAATTTCCTGTCGTAATAAATATTCCTTCTTTTTGCTGTTGACAAAGGTCCATCTTTTGAACAGTGAAGAACGTCATTGTCCCTCCCTCTACTACTACTACCACTACTACTACCACTACTACTACCACTACTACTACCACTACTACTACCACTACTACTACCACTACTACTACCACTACTACTACCACTACTACTACTACTACTACTACTACTTGTCAGGACCCTGTTACGAACCTGGGTCTCCGGAGTGAGAAACAGTCACTTAACCAACTGAGCCACGAATAGTCAGCAGAACCCAGAAGATGAGGCAGACACAGCAGTACTTAAGACAGTGTATTTAATAAAGTAAAAAGGAGAAGTCCTTCAATACAAAAAAATGGCAAATCCAAAAGGTGGTAGGAATAGCACAAAAAGCCTCAAGAGATACTCAAGAACAAAAACAGAATTCCACAAGAGCATCCACCGGAATCGACAAGAATACACAGAACACTAGGGCTGGGTGCTAACATACAAACACAGAGCACAGAACTGAGGGAAACTAAGGGTTTAAATACAATCAGGGTAAACGAGGCACAGGTGCAAATAATAATGGGGAACAAGGGAAAAAACACAAGGTCAAAAAGCACAATGGGGGCATCTAGTGACCAAAACCCGGAACAACCCTGGCCAAATCCTGACACTACTATTTCTACTACTAATACTACTACCACTACTACTACTACTACTACTACTACCACTACTACTACTACTACTACTACTACTACTACCACTACTACTACTACTACTACTACTAACACTACTACACTACTACTACTACTACTACTACTTCTACTACTACTACTAATACTACTACCACTACTACTACTACTACTATCACTACTACTACTACTACTACTACTACTACTACTACCACTATTACTACTACTAATACTACTACCCCTACTACTACTACTGCTACTACTGCTACTGCTACTGCTGCTACTACTACTGCTACTACTGCTACTGCTACTACTACTACTTATTGTCTACTAAGCCATTCACCATTTCATTGATGACATCAGTGCTCACATTACAATGATGTTTCTCTAGACGGTGCTAGACTGTTTTTTTCATTAGTGGTTTAGATAGTAAGAGCAGTTGATTTAAGTTCACTAGCGTTTCTTGAGTTGCACTTTGTGACACATGAAGAAGTGATTGTTTCGAGGGGTTAAAAAAATCTGATCTTTCCAAAACTTCATATGTGTGATTAGGCAACCCCCATGAACTGTAAATCAGTCATTTTTCCCATAAAATTTCAAAGGAAAACTAAATCACACACACACACAGCTTGGAAGGAGGGACCCATTGGGGTGCGTAGAGACATACACTGCCTGCATTAGTTAACCTTGTTGGAACTTTTAAAGAACCATCAGACCTAGAGTTCCGAAACTTTAGAATCCTGTTCTAGACCTCAGGTCGATAGTACGTGGTGAGTTACGTGGCTCTAGAAGGTTCTCGGACCGAGAAACAGCCTCGTACATTTGCAATGACTTCAATTCATTTTTGCATCACGAAAATGACGACATTTAGAAATGTCCCAGAGTCGCAAGACTAGGTGCATTGCGACCATCTCGGCCCATATAGACGGACCCCAACGTTTCTGTCCAATAGCTCATTCAAGGACCCCGTAGCAAGTCATGGAAAAAAGTGGATTTTCAGCACCAATTTGGTTCTTGCTCGGGCACCAAATGACCTATCGAGCCAAAACTTTGGATTCGGGGTCACCTCAGCTAGGCCTACACATGACATCAGAAATGGACCCGCAGCTAGAACGTAACTACGTGTTTTACGTTTATTTTATGGTTTGAACTGAAGGCGTTGTGAATTTTGGGCCATCTCTGAAGTATGTGATAGTTGGCTACTAAACGAGTTGGAAAAAGGGGGTTTGGTGTCAGTTTGTATCAGTTTGGTGTCAGAATGATCTCGAATTGACTGATGGACGGTGACTTGCTGGTGACTCTTGTCCATTTGCAATATGTTTAAACAGTGAGATACCATCACCAAAGTGACATTCTGAAATCAACCCTAACGAGCGATTGAGATAAACCAGAATCACTGCCCAGCCATCCCGAGTTCATCGGGCCAGTCAATTTCACATTCCTACAGGATTTTTATAGCATGACAAATTTGTGATGGTAAATGCCCATTGAACTATATTGCAAATGCACAGTGACTTTGCAAAAGTGAGAAAACAAAAACAAATGGACATAATGAAATCAACACAACGAGCGATGGAGAAGACCCACTATCAATGCCCAGCCATCCTGTGTTCATCAGGCCAGTCAATTTTGCATTTTTGCAGGATTTTTGAGCATGACAAATTCGTGATGGTACATGCTCATAGAAACATAGTGCATTTGCAATATGATTCAACAGTGAAAAACATCACCAAATGGACATTATGAAGTCAACACAACGAGCGATGGAAAGGAGCAACTTTCACTGCCCGGCCATCCTGTGTTCATCAGGTCAGTCAATTTTTCAATTCTGCAGTATTTTTGAGCATGTCAAATTTCTTTTGGCATTTTGCCCCCAAAAAATTGACTTTTGGCCTTGACTTTTGACTTCCTATGAAATCAAGTTGCAAATGGACAAAACATATGCCTTATGCACAAGTAAAAAAAATAAAAAATATGATAATAAAAGTTGACAAAAGTATAGTTTGAACAAAGTATAGTTTGATTTTTGAGCATGCCAAATTCGTGATGGTACATGCCCATTTAACCATATTGCAAATGCACGTGCACTTGCAATATGATTCTATAGTGAAAAAACATCACCAAATGGACATGATGAAGTCAACACAACGAGCGATGGAAAGGAGCAAGTATCACTGCCCGGCCATCCTGTGTTCATCAGGTCAGTCAATTTTGCAATTCTGCAGTATTTTTAGAAATGCCAAATTTCTTTTGGCATTTGGCCCCAAAAAATTTACTTTTGACTTTGACTTTTGACTTCCTATGAAATCATATTGCAAATGGACAAAACATGTGCCTTATGCACAAAGTGGGAAGAAAAATGATAATAAAATTGACAAAAGTATAGTTTGAGCAAAGTATAGTTTGACTTTTGAGCATGCCAATTTCGTGATGGTAAATTCCCATTGAAACATATTGCAAATGCACGTGCATTTGCAATATGATTCTATAGTGAAAAAACATCACCAAATGGACATGATGAAGTCAACACAACGAGCGATGGAAATGAGCAAGTATCACTGCCCGACCATCCTGTGTTCATCAGGCCAGTGAATTTTGCTTTCCTGCAGGATTTTGACCATGCCAAATTTGTGATGGTACATGCCCATCACGAATCACGAATGCCCATTCTAAAGGATTTTGAGCATGTCAAATTTCTTATGGCATTTGGCCCCCAAAAAGAGTGACTTTTGACTTCTTATGAAATCATATTGCAAATGGACAAAACATATGCCTTATGCACAAGTTTAAAAAAATATGATAATAAAAGTTCACAAAAGTATAGTTTGAGCAAAGTATAGTTTGACTTTTGACCATGCCAAATTCATGATGTAAGGGAAGTCGGCAAGTCAGATCCGTAACTTCGGGATAAGGATTGGCTCTAAGGGCTGGGTCGGTCGGGCTGGGGTGCGAAGCGGGGCTGGGCTCGAGCCGCGGCTGGGGGAGCAGTTGCTCCGCCTCCTTTCTCTCGCCACTGCTGGAAGTTCGTCGTGCGGCCCATCTCGTGGGCTCTCGTTTGTGGTCTCGCAAGGGGCTGCTTATGGGGGTTTATTGGGGTGGTGTCCGTCGGCGCTCCGAAGGTGGATCGGTGGGGGTTTGGTTGGTGGTTGGCAGCGGCGACTCTGGACGCGTGCCGGGCCCTTCTCGCGGATCTCCCCAGCTACGGTGCTCGCTGGCCCCGTTTACGCGGGGTCTCCGGCGGGTTGCCTCGGCCGGCGCCTAGCAGCTGACTTAGAACTGGTGCGGACCAGGGGAATCCGACTGTTTAATTAAAACAAAGCATCGCGAAGGCCCAAGGTGGGTGATGACGCGATGTGATGTCTGCCCAGTGCATGATTTCAGCCCCGGACTCTAGGGGTTACTACGAACTCTGTAAGAGGAGCGGTCGAAGAGAGGGCGCTACCCAAGTCCAAAGTTTAGTAGAGTAAGGGGGCCTCGCCTTCAGCCTCCCCCTACTCAACATGTGGGTGTCATCGGTCCTAGCCCGCTTCCCCACTTCCACTTGTCTGGGATGTGCCCGACTGGCTCCATCCCCTTTCCCCACTAGCCACGGCTGCATGACTCACCTATGGGCGGGTGGAGAGGCCGCTACCGAAGGGGACTGGGGGTGTCCGGTGAACCGGGACTTCCCAAAAATGGCCAACATCTTAAGCAGTTGTTTACCGCCCAGTATACTCGTGCAACACTGGGAACCCAGTCAACTTCTCTGCGCCCCGGCGTAGGTTGGGGTTTAATGTCTGTGCGGCTTCACCGGCGCTTCGGCGACGATGCAGCACAGCTCCCTTTTATGAAAAACAAACACCTTTGTCTTTGAGCTTGGCCTGCACAGTGGTCTGATGCGAATGAGGAGAAGGAGGGCAACCTACCCATCTTCATTTGGGCATTAGCCAAGGTGTGTTTATAAATGATTTGAGCTTTGGGGGTGAGTTACAGTAGAGAGAAGCGTCTGACTATAGTATCAGAAGAAGGGCTCTCCTGTGCTCCCCGGAGGTCCGTAAGGACTTCTGCAGAGTGTTGAGGTGACGGTGGACTCAAATGATGTAAGGTAACAATCAGATTGAGGCCTGGTAGGCGACTATCAGGGGTGCCATTGAAAGATGGGGCATCTACACTAGGAAACCCAGGCTCGACCAATAGTTCAATCAAGGGCGCTACCCAAGTCGAAGTACATCCAGTGGTAGGGATGGATTTGGAGAGCAGAGCGAAAGGGGTGCCTGAGTGACTTACAATTGTGCTGTGGGCTAACCGGTAGGGTTGAGTGGGATTCGGCTCGCTAAGAGTGAACAATACATAGAGATGGGCGTCCAGCAGTCCACTGTCAGGTCTCAGGTCCGCCTGAGTACGAGACTCTACACGTCATGGTGGGAGCTCTCTCCACGCTCCCTGGAGCATGAAGTGGAATGACAGCTGGAAATAGCTGGCGTTACCAGGCCCCAGGCTTGCCTGAGTGCGGGACTTCACACGAAAGTGTGCTTGTCTCCTTTACGTTCAGAGACTCGAAGCAGAGACGGCCCGCGAACCCGGTGGGGGTGTGCGCTGCGCAGTGCGAGATATTCAGTCCCTAAAGACCAACGCGAGGAGGTAAGGGAGAGGACCTTTAGTGGGACCTCTTCAGCCCCTACGAGCCGGACGTCTGGTAGTAAAACATGTGAGTAGCCATCTCTGGCGGGTCAGTGCGGTGAGGTAAGGGAGGGGCCCTCTAGTAGGGCCCCTTCAGCCCCTACCCGTGTGACACCCGACAGGGGTGGCCGAATGACTTGCAGTTGTGCTGTGAACTGACTGATGGGGGTAAGTGGGACTCGGCTCGCCGAGAGTGAACAATACATAGAGATGGGCGTTCAGCAGTCCACCGCCAGGTCTCAGGTCCGCCTGAGTACGAGACTCTACACGTCATGGTGGGAGCTCTCTCCACGCTCCCTGGAGCAAGAAGTGGAGTGGCAGTTGGAATTGCCGGCGTTACCAGGCCTCAGGCTTGCCTGAGTGCGGGACTTCACACGAAAGTGTGCTCGTCCCCTCTACGTTCAGAGACTCGAAGCAGAGACGGCCCGTAAGCCCGGTGGTGATGGGACACAGCGCAGAGCCAGGAAATTCAGTTCCTAGAGGCAAACGCGAGGAGGTAAGGGAGGGGACCTTAATAGGCCCTCTTCAGCCCCTACAAGCCGGACGTCTGTTAGGAAAACATGTGAGTAGCCATCTCTGGCGGGTCAGTGCGGTGAGGTAAGGGAGGGGCCCTCTAGTAGGGCCCCTCCAGCCCCTACCCGTATGACACCCGACAGAGGTGGCTGAATTGCTCTGGAAGCTAAGTTGTGCCAATGGATGGGTGAATTTGATTAAGGGCCATTCAACTGCCTTGGGCGGGCTGATGTGGAAGGGTAGAGTAAGTGCTCGCATGGTAAAACATGCTTGAGCCCACGCTCCCCTCCCGGATGAAGTCTGTCTGAGGCTGGAAAATCTCCAGCTGGTCTGTGTGGAGAGAAAAACTGAGAGTAAAAAGTCAGCCCCAGCGGGGTGGGGTTGTCCAGGACACTGAGAACGGCTGGCTAAGTGTTCTGCAGTGCCAGTCTGGCCACAGACAGCTGTGGCGTAACAATAAAATTTGCGTTCTCTGCTTGCTTGGGCAGTCCGGAACCGAGTGGTTCGAAACGAACGCAGCCTGTTAAGAGTGAACAATAACAGGGATGGCCTGTGTCTAGCGGTTACGAACTACCAGGCCTCAGGCTAGCCTGAGGCGAGACTCTACACGTCATGGTGGGAGCTCTCTCCACGCTCTCCAGAGCATGAAGTGGAATGGCATGCGACTGACCATCAGCGGGCACTACCAGGCCTCAGGCTTGCCTGAGAGCGGGACTTCACACATTATATGTGTGTCTGTCCCCCCTACGTTCGGAGACTCATAGCAGAGATACCCAATAGGCCCTACGGCGATAGGTCATTGCAAGGAGGCTCATGTCTTGGGCGGGAAAAAGGCATGAGGGTCAGGAGTACGTGAAGTGTCACAGTAGTCCTTCTCAGTCAAATAAATGAGAAGGCGTGGCATCGGATCTGCAACTGACACCTCCTCGACCAAGGATTTGCCGTAGACTCGCCTGAGGACAGCCGGGGAACCCACTGAGCGAAGTCACGAGAAGAAATTCGATGAGGCATGCTCACCGGAGCATTCGCACTCAAATCACCTGCGGGGTGACTGTGGCCACCTCACGCGAGTGAGGAATATCGAAAAAGCGATGGTAAAAAGTGGTTATCCTATGGCTTGTCTAGGAGGGCTGGCGGGGAAGGACATGATGAGATACCAAGCTTCCCTGCTGCGCCAGGTCCACTCTCGGTTGATGGCAGTGCTGATAGTACATGTGTGTTAAGCTGGGTTTCTCTCTCCTATGAGTAATGTGCAGGCACTTGATGTCGACCGGGTGTAAAAGCCCTCCGTAAAGTCCCTGTGGCAAATGAGTCTCGGGGCTACTGATGCGCAGTATGTAAAGCAGAATGTTTGCATAACGTCTATGTCGGCGTGACTCAACTGGGCGTCCATTGCGGATGTCCGACCGTAGGCGTGCATACATTCTGGAGTCGTGCCGTAACCCGGTGTGTTCCCTCACGAAAGTGAGGGTGCTC